>NW_007254029.1:159264-176285 GCF_000164805.1 Carlito syrichta | reverse complement strand
GTTAGGGATCACTTCTGTTGATATCTAGAAGGCAGGATTGAAATTCTGTGTTTTCAATTTTTACCAACACAAAATTTTCAAATTTTCTTTAAATGAAGCTTCCAAATATGACATATACAGTATTTAAAACATTTGGAAATGTAAACTTACACAATGGATTAACAATAATTTTTTTTTTTTAAGTCAGAGTCTCACTCTGTCACCCAAACTGTAGTGCAGTGGCACCCTCATGGCCACCCCAGCCTAGACCTGCTGGACTTAGGCAATTCTTCTGCCTCAGCCTCCTTAGTAGCTGGGACTACAGGCACATGCCACCACGTCCAACTAATTTTTTAAAAAATATTATTTATTGTAGAGACGCGGTCTCATCATATTGCCCAGGCTGGTATTGAACCTGTGGGCTCAGGCTGTCCTCTTGTCTCTGCTTCCCAAAGTGCTGGGTAAAAAAAAAAAAAAAAAAAATCACAGTATATATTTTTCCTGTGGGTAATGCCTGAAGCATTTATCAATCATTGACACATTACTATGCATTCACTCATCAGATCTATAGTACTGAAGAAATATAGAGTATGTGTGCAAACAGCGTCAACCGGATAAGCAAAGTTCCATGAAGTAGTATCTGAAGAAGTGTATGCAATAAGAGGGACAACAGATCCTGAAGTGAGTTGCTGGAAACTGTGAAGCATAAACTATGTGTCCTTCACAGTCTGGCTAAATAATGGCTTAGACACTAAGTCATGTAGAAGAGCCTGGTCTTTTCTTTGACAGCCCTTTATTGTGAATGGACATCATGATACCTTTCTAGCCTGGGGATGTGCTTAGTGTAAGAAAAACAGTAAAAAGGGGGGAACATTTTAATTTACATTTGTTTCCATATGCATATGGAGGCATGTATCTAGATTTGCATGCATATTTTGCATATGCATAAGGAAATGAATATATGCATATCCATATGAAACTAATAACAGGGTTACTATGAATGAGGCTAGTGCGGTGATGTTGGGCATGGTGTGAGCATGCCATTCATGAACAGATTTGGTCATAGACAGTCCAAGTGGTCGTAGGTGGCAGCCTTGATTGAGAGGAAAATGTTTCACTATTTATCTTTTTATACTTTTTAATTCTTTGAACTACGTGATTATAGTGATTATTCAAAGCAATAAATAAGCATTAGTATTCAAGTTTTCTGATTCTTTCTTTTGCAGTGTTCAATCTGCTCTAAATTCTACTGAGTAAACTTATTGCTGATATTGTAATTTTTTCAGCTGTAAAACATCTATCTGTTTAAGTTTGTACTTCTCCACTCATGTGTTGCATCTTTTTACTCATTCCGGCTTCTTATATATTATTTGAAATATTTACAATTGCTTTTTAAAAATTCTTGTCAGTAAATTGCAATGTCTGGGTCATCCATGAGTCTATTTCTATTGACTTTCTTCCTCTTGATTATGGTTATATTGAATTTTTCTTTTTGCTGTTGTATGTCTAGTAATTTTTCATTGAGTATACTATATATTGTGGATGAGGCATTGTAGAACAATTTTGTTTCCAACAACTAATAATATTGGCTTTTGTACCTTGATTTTAATAGGAATTGCATTTTAGTCTTTGTTAACATGAATTTATTTTTATTTTGCCTTAGTGTTGGGGCATATACCTCATCCTGGTCTTCTTTCTACCAGACAGTATATATCACAGACTCATCTACAGTAAGCTTCCTACTGGTTACAGATCTGTAGGAACAAAAGGAAAAATGTAAGGGCCTATAAGTGAAGCACTTTCTTCCTACAGTGTCCTTTCAATTCCTTTATTGACAAAGAATAACTTCGTGCCAGTTGGTAAAGAAAAGTTTGCAAGGTCCAGCTCTGAAATCATAATGCAAGACAAAGAAGAATTAATTTTGATCATTGAAACAGATGGTCTAATACTTTATAAGTATTATAAAATAAAAAGAGCCGGGCTCGTGGCTCAGCCTGTAATCCCGTGCCTTTGGGAGGCTGAGGTGAGTGGATTGCCTGAGCTCGCGGGTTCGAGACCTGCCTGGGCAGCGAGACCTCATCTCTACAATAAATCAAAAAATCAGCCGGGCGTGGTAGCGCATGCCTATAATTCCGGCTACTTGGAAGGCTGAGGCAGAAGGATCGCCGGAGCCCAGCAGGTCGAGGCTGTGGTGGCCGGGAGCGGCCACTGCACTCCAGTCTGGGCGACAGAGTGAGACTCCAACTCAAAAAAATAAAAAAATTAAAAATTAAAATTAAAAATAAATAAATAAATAAAATAAAAAGGAGGACCACACTTTTATTTCCCTAAGCTTTGGCCCCCTCCTCTAACTTGGGGAGGGGAATCTCCTCTCTCTCTTTCTAATCTACTTCCTAAATAAACTATATTTTCCAATTAAAACAATATAAAGAGGAAAGAAATAACAGTTATTTGTTTTTCAATTTCCAATCATTTGGCAGATCTAAACTCCAACCTGTGTATCCTCACCTGTTATTTTTTGGTTAAGTTCTGTTCTTCCCTACACTAACCCAAATTGGGAAATCCCTTATCAGCTATTTGCAAAAATCTGGGTCATCTGTGAGTTTGTGACAACCTAGCTGGGATTCAATGGAAAACTTGAGATTTGCACTGAGACCCTCTAAGTTGACCGGTCTTGAACTTTGAACTCTTCTCACTAGCATCCTAGCAATAGCTTCCTAGAGTCTCACTGCATCCCAGTGGGCAGTATCCTAAAAAGTCTTGCTGACTACCCTGTGAGAAGCTTCCCAGATAAGTTCACTACCAATCTGGTAGACTGCTTCCTAGTTCATTTTACCAGAATTGGATCAAACAGCTACCTACAAAATGTTCCTGGAACTCTAGTGGGTGTTTTTCTCCTCACCAGTCTTGGCCTGTGACACCTTAGCAAAAATTTCCACCATTCAGTGTTCTATGGCCACCATCTTTCCTATGATGACTGAATTTTAACCCTACTGTGAGCAATACCTCTTTCAAATTAGAGGTACTTCCTTGCATATAGTCTCTTAACCCTACATATGGTATTCCAGGATTCTCTAAGAAGTTTCATTAGTAGTTTCATTTTACAATCTAATAATTATTTTCAAATTACTGGTGTGATTTCTGTTGCCTTAATGTACCCTGCCTGTCAAAATATCTTTAAACAAGATCAACGCAATGCGAATTACAATGTTTGAAAGAATCTTCTCAAATGACATATGGTTGAAGTCAACTCAATTTAGAATTCTGCAAGTTAGACTCAATGCCTGAAATATTTACACATGGAAAAATAGCAAGAAATATAGATTTAGTTAAAAGGGCAAAATAAAGAAGACAAGGAAAACATTCAACACAAAGCCTGCATACAATTGCAGGGGCTGAGAAATATAATGTAGGTGTTGATGTGCGATGCTCCTATCATGGCAAATATTTAAGTTTTATTATGAGCTTAAAAACAAAGAAAAAACATTTATTATCAAGACACTTATCACAATCTTGAAACAGATATTTCATCTGTAAATATAATTAAAAACAAAATGAGGTCATTTAACAAGTGACAATGCAAAGCTGTAAAATTGTATCCTGTGATAAGTGGACTTTCTACTCACTTACTGCTACTTCTCTTTTAACTTGTGAACATGAGTTCAAATACTTATTCCAAAGCCCATTATTCTGAGAACCTGTGCTCTCCTCACATTCCCTTTCCCATAACAATTCATTGGTTTCCCTCCCTTCCATCTCACTGCTGCTCTTTCTTGACACTTGCTTGTGGTGGTGTTTGTTTTTCATTGTCACAGGTGGAGACTAGAAGGCTGGAAAACTGGTAAGTACTGGATTTTGTTTTACCCCCTAGGTACTGAGGCAACTGATTCCTTTTCTACTGCCCAGAGGCACTGGAATTTGGGAGACACGCTGCTGTTTGCTCTTCTTGAAGTTTATTGACTGTCGGTGTCTCTAGAAACCACCTGCTGCGACTGGGGAATGCGATCTGGCGTTTGCAGTTTCCAGTGAGAAAGTGTTCGTTTTCTTAGTGATAAATTGTTTCCCTCTAAAATATTATTGAAAGATCATTGCTACTGGGTACTGTTCTTTTCAGGAAAGAGACCTTTCCTTTTAGCAGTATATTGACTGATATAGAGAAATAAAAGAACTTTATCATTAAAGGACTTCATAGGGCTTACAGACTCGTATTTAATCAGAGTGATGAAAACTGTCAAGTTAAAAAGTATTCTGATTGATGATCATATAATATCATTCTGTTCAATTCAAAAGGTGTTTATGAAGCATCTAGTGTATGTGTAGCATCATGTTAGAGAAGTAAGTTGTAATTTTTAAAATGTTAAGAACATTGTAATTTTTAAAATGTTAAGAACCAAGAGTCAGACTTCCTATATCTGAAATGTAACACTTGTATTAAATACATGTGTAACTATAGGCAAGACTTTCTAAGCCTCAAATTCCTCATCTGTAGATAGGAATGATAATATAATCTACCTCAAAGGAAGAATATATGATATTTCACATAGTTAGTCATAGTTGTTTCATTCCAACTTTTTTTTTGAAATATTGGAGAATTAAATGAAAATTTTCCTACCCTCAAGAAGCTTGGATGAAACAAGAGATAAATAATAAAAGAAAACATATAACAAATTGCCAGGCCACATACATCAAAATTATAAATTATAGCACTGCTAATAAGTGTTATGATGATTTACAAAACTTAGTCATTTTCTAGAATTGTCAGAATAAACTTTAAAAAAATGTAATAATGTAGATAGGTATAAATTTGGTACATGAATAAAGGCAGGATATACAAAAATAGTGTAAATATTTGAATTTTCCTTACATCTAAAAATTTCTCATTTCTATAGAAGTGCATATGGATTTTAAAAAGTAATATCCCATTATCTATAAACTAATGAGCCTTAAAAATTATTACTACTCACGTTATCATTAAAGAGGAAGGTGACAAAATGAGGATGTCTTAGTCCCTGCTTTAATGAAATATGTCACTACCTGGTAGCAAAACAAAATTCCCTTGTATATAGGCAAATGAAAAATATACCAACTTATAAATGAGCTAAACGATTGCAAAATACGTTTGCTATACGATTTTTATTTATGCTCTAGTGTTATGCACAATATATTTTGCTTTATTTTGTTTTATTTTTATAAGTCTTGGTAGGAATCTCTCCCATCTGAACCAATTACAATCAAACTGTCTGTTCTGCCCTTCACTAAATTTTGAAGAATGGTAAGCTACCTGCCCAATGATGAATTTTTAATAAACTAAAGTGGAATTAGAAGAAAGTATGATTCATTTCCCTCTCCTGGGGAAATTGTACCTTTCCTGTTGACTTATTATTTGTAGCTAATGCTGGTGTTAACTGACCTTGGAAATGTTGTAACATGTGCAAGGAATGATGACATCACAGCCGAAGATTCCAATTCAGAAAAAATTTTGTTGTTTTGTTCTTGACACCTATTTAGAGTATAGCACCCTGAATGTCCGTATATGTCCTTAGAAAAAAAAAATTTTTTATTTTTTGAGTTGGAGTCTCACTCTGTCACCCAGACTGGAGTGCAGTGGCCACTCCCAGCCACCGCAGCCTCGACCTGCTGGGCTCCGGCCATCCTTCCGCCTCAGCCTTCTGAGTAGCTGGAACTACAGGCGCACGCTACCACACCCGGCTGATTTTTTGATTTATTGTAGAGATGAGGTCTCACTGCCCAGGCGGGTCTCGAACCCGCGGGCTCAGGCAATCCACTCACCTCAGTCTCCCAAAGGCACGGGATTACAAGCTGAGCCACTGAGCCCGGATGAAAAAATATTTTTTAAAGTGGGTAAATATGAATAATAACAGCACACAGATTCAAGAAGCACAGCCAAAATTAAGTAGAATAAATACAACGAAAGCTATAAATAGAAATGTCATGTTCAAACAGATGAAGATCAAAGATATAGGGAAATACTTGAAAGTAGTTAAAGCTAAAAGAAGATATTATCTATAGGGGAAAATATGAAGAATTATGCTTGATTTATACAAAAAAGGGAATAGAAGACACTTGAACGACATCTTTAAAGTGCTAAAATAAAAAATAAAACTGTCTACCTAGAACTTCATATCTAGTAAAATTATCTTTCAAACAGGAAGAGAAAGGAGATAGTTTCAGATAAATGTAATTCGAGAACTACAAACACATTTCAAAAAAAGTTATAGAAAATTTATCAATCTGAAAAGAAAAATGTCAGGAAAATTGGATCTAGAGGAAGGAATATATAGTGCTGGAAAATGCAAATATTCAGGGGAATATAAAAACTATCTTCATATGATGGTGGTCTCTTTAAAAGGTAATTGACTAAAGCAAAAAATAAAGTATTATGGACATTATAAAATATACAAAAGCAAAATGTATGAAAAAAAGACCCAAAGGATGTCAGGGAAAATAACTATATAATGTTACAAGGTTTTAACACCATATACCTCGAGAAGTATAGTATGTTTAAAAGTAGAATGAAAGTCTGATCAATCTACTGATCTACATTACCTATCATCAGTTTATATTGTAAATGTTAGAAATACCATTAAACACAAAGCCAAAAAAGGGGTATTGCTAGTAAAACAATAATGGAGACAAACTTTAAACTATCCAGAAGAAGGCAACAAACAAAGAATAAAGGAAACCAAGATCAAGTGGGATGTATGGAGAGCAAATTTCAAGACTGTAAGTTGAAATACAATCGTATCAAGAATTACATTATATGTAAACAGATCTATAAATTCAGTTAGCAGGCAGAAATTGTCAGGCTGGATACAAAAAAAAAAAAAATCCAAGTGTTGCTTACAAGAAATAAACTGTACATATAAAGGCACAATTCAAATGAAAGTATTTGATAGAAGTGGATACACACAAAATATCTGGAATGTTCACTTTAATACTGGAGAAAGTAGATTTCAGGACAAGGAACATTAGCAGAAATAAAAAGGCTAGTTTCATTATTATAAAGAAATCTATTCATCAAGAAAGGATGACAATTCTAAATATACATGCATAAAGATATACAATTTTTGAAATATTTTACAAAATATTTTTGGAATATTTTACAAATTATATTGTACTCTAAGAACACAAAACAAAGTGAAGAGAAATTGTTTAAAAACTAACTAAACAAAGGTATGTCCTCAGCTATGGATGGAAAATTTAGTATTATTATCATGTCAATTTTCTACAAACTGATTTATGAATTCCAAGCAATCTTATTCAAATTCAAACAAAATGTCTTATAGAAATTGACAGACAAGTGCTAAAATTCATATGAAAATGCAAAAGATCTACTCTTTCCAAAATATTTTCTTAAAGAAGAAAAAAGTTGGAGATCTTAGACTTCATAATTTTAACTTAGACTTCATAATTTTAAGATTAATTCTAAAATGATTGCCATCTATACTGTTTGACTTTGGTTTAAGGATAGTATTGATTAATGGAACAAGACAGACCCACACATACATGGTTAATTGATTTTTTACAAGTGTGCCAATTCAATTCAATTCAAAAGGTTGGTATTTTCTTAAAAGCATTATGCTAAATGAGAGACTCTAGACACAAGAAATCTTATACTATATGATTCCATTTATAAAAGTCTAGAAAAACAGAAAATATAGCGACAGGAAGCTGATCAGTGAATATCAGAGTCTGAAATGTGGGCAGCAGTTTGAGTAAAGTTAGGTGAAAGGAGCAAAAAATAACTTTTCAAGTTCATGGTGTCAAAGTCAAATTAAATATAGAGATGAATCTATAAATAAAAAAATTTACTTGGGAAGCAAAAATGGAAATTTGGGGCACACACCCATACGAGGCGATCTTCAGTATATCTGAAAAACAGAGAGAAGATTGGGCGTTTTATTAGAAAGACAAATGCTAAATATCATTCAAAAGAAAGCTCACTATGGGGGGGAGGGGGATGGGATTAACAGTAGCAAATATCTGTCTGGGGCTGGGAAAACACCTCTTATCAACAGGGTGTCTGAATGAAATGCAATTGTACACCTAACCCTTAACTGTACCCCACAAAACCATAATAAAAACACTGATTAATTATTAAAAAAAAAAAAAAAGAAAGAAAGCTCACTGGCACTAGTAAAGTTTTGGGAAACTGAGGAGATCTTATTGGCAGTGTTGGCAGTGGGTAAAACTAGTCTTAGCGTCCAGCAGGTTCTTTTAAGAACTGTTAGGTAAAACTGGTTTCAGGTTATATCAGGCAGTTTCAGAAGCTGGGCTTGCCCAGAATCACATTTTTGGTGATGTTATGTGCCGTTTGTGCTTTCTCCACCATGACTTCTTATCTCTGTTTTAATTGAGTGTAACAGGAATGACCCAGGTCGTATGACAAATTTCCACAATGGAAATATTCTATATTATGATTTTGGTGGCAGTTCCATGACTCTATATATTTGATCAAACTAATTAAATTGTACACTTAATATTGTGGATTTTTCAAAGTAATTTATATCTCATTAAAGTTATAATTAACATTATTCACCACACTGACACATAAAGAAGAAAATTCTATGAACATTGCAGTAGATACAAAATGGAAGATTTAATAAAATGTACTACTTATTGATAATAAGAACTCTCATCAATCTGGGAATAGAGTGGAATGTCCTCGGTCTGATCAAAGATATCTGCAATAAACTATAGTTAACTTTAGCCTTCATAGTGATGTTTTCAATTCATTTTCTCTAAGTTCAGCAAAAAGGCAAAGATGCTTTTGTCATTGTATCTAACATTGTTCTGAAGGACCTACCAGTGATAATTAAAAATAACAAAATGAAAAACATAAAGATTGGATTTAGCATCTTCCCATGATACAAAATCAATTTATAAAAATTATATATCAACAATACATTGCTACATTGCATAGTACTATATAATATTATAGTACACTACTGAGAAAAATTTAAAAGTACTAAATAAATGGAGAGATATGCTGGGAACTCAATTGGAAGACTCAATGTTTAAAATGTAAATTCACCTCAAATATAAATATAGATGCAGTGACTATTCTATCATACTCCTAGCAAATAATTTTTTTCTTTAGAGAATAAGCTGATACTTCTAAGTATAGGAAAACATAAATGTCTCAGAAGAAACAAAATAAAGAGCAAAATGAGAGGACTTATATTACCTAATTCCAAGACTTAATTTAAAGTTAATGGTAGTCAGGACAGTGTGGTATTGGCATTAGCATAGACACATAGATCAATGGAACAGAAAACAACTACAGAAATAGATATATAATATACGATAAAATAACTTTAAACAAATGTGCCAATAAAATACAATGGGGAAAAGAAACCCTTTTGAACAAATGTTTCTGAAACAATTAGACAATTGTGGGGAAAAATAAGAACAGTGACTCTTTTGAATATCATTTCCAAAAATTAATTCAAGACAGATTATAGAAATGATCATATCAGCTAAAATTAACAAGTTCTCGATTTTAGATCAGTCAAATATTTCTTAAATGGAAAATAAAAAATAGGTTCACTTAACCAAAATGGAAAACTTTCCCTAATCAAAAGAAAACAGAGCAAACCAAATTATAGGGAAATATTCACAATATATATATCTGATAAAGAATTTTCATGAATTATACATAAAGAACATCTACAAGTCAAACTAAAAAGAAAAACATATTCATAAAAGAATGGACAAAAGGCTTGAGCAGATTATTACAAAAGAAATTATAAAAATAGTCGATAAGCCATGAAAAGATACTTAACATGATTTGTTATCATGGAATTACGTATTAAGTAAACCACAATGAGACATCCCACTTTACATTTTTCTAAATTGCTGAAATTGAAAGACTGAAAGCAAAAAAATATATGGAGTAACTGGAATGCTCATTTATTTCTGGGGCCTATAAAATTGCACAACTCCTTTAGAAAATAGTGTAGTGACTCTTATAGAGTTAAAACACCTCCTATCTCATAACTAAAAAGAAATTACTGTTGGTTATTTATCCAAGAGGACGTTAACTTTTATCCTTAAAAGAATGTGGAAAAAATGTTAACAATAGCTTTATTCATGATAGCTTTAGACTTGAAATAACCCAAATGTCATAAAAAAATTGAATGTATACGCAACTTAAATAATACAAAAGAAGACTTTATTGCAATAGAAAAGAAAGAAGTCTGATTCTTGGCTGGACTCAACATTGGAGAAGAAGATGCTTAGAGGCCATCATTGAGTCTATTGACAAAATTAGAATAAGTGATAGTTTATTAAGAAATCTTATTGATGTTAGATTTATCAATTGAGAAATATAATAAGGTTTTATAACAGAAAATCTATTTTTAGATAGCACATCACATATGCAGATAAAGAGCCATGATATTGTAATTCCTCGAATGTTTAAGAAAAGTTTTATTTATTATGCAAAACTTATGTGTGGCGATGTTTATATATATATATGTGCATACCTATTATGTGTATATATGTGTGGGTGTATATATACATGTACAAAGCAAGACAGAGAGAGTATATGCAAATAATAAAACAAATAAAATGCAGGTATACAGTTCTTTACGCTATTACTCTAATTCTTGTAATTTTCTGAAAATTTGAAATTCTTTTCAAATTCCATCTTTTTGACTGAAAAGAGGCTAAGCACAGTAGCTCATGCTTGTAATCCCAACGCTTTTGGAGGCAGAGGAGAGAGGATTGCCTGAGCCCAGGGTTCGAGATCAGCTGGGGCAAGTTGGTGAGACCTTGTTTCTACAATAAAAAAAAAAAAAAGCTAGGTGTGGTGATACTCACCTGTAGTTTCTGCTCTTTGGAAGGCTGAGGCGGAAAAATTGCAGGTATGGGCTGCAATGACCGTGAGCGTGCCACTGTACTTTAGCCTGGGTGACAGAGTAAGTCTCCTACTAAAAACAAGGAAAAAAATAACTACCATGAGAAAACACAAGTATAAGTCTCAAAGTATTATTTTGAGTGAAAGAAGTCAAGCACAAAAGTATACTTACTGTATGATTTCTTTTAGATGCTGTCCTGGAATAAATATACCTAATCTATAATATTAGAAATCAGACTATGATTTCCTGGGCAAGGAGTAGGTGGATGAGTTTGGTTATTGACTGCAAAATAACCGAGGGGACATTCAGAGAGATGGAAATTCTCTATGTCTTGATTTCATCATAAGTGACGTGGGTATACATCTGTTAAAACTCATGGAGCTACATTAGGATCCACGCATTTGACACTATGTAAAATATATCTCAGTAAAATTAGAAAATTGTGAAAAGTGCATTTACAAATGATCATCCTGGCAGACAATATACTTAAGCAAAAACATCACATTGCCTTTTTGGCTGACATGAAAGGTCTGTATTAAAAATTTGTTTTCTAGGCCTAATATTAATATCAGTAGCCAAGATAGTCTGTGACTAATTAATTTTATTATGTTATATTTTCTTTAATTATTTATTAGGAGAGTTAGTATATATTAAATATATAATTCACAAAAATACAATTAGGTGCCCTGGTTGTGCTGAGGAATTAACAATTGGCATTGTCCGGGCTCTGTGGCTCAGCCTGTAATCCCAGCACTTTGGGTGGCTGAGGTGAGTGGATTGCCTGAGCCTGAGGGTTCGAGACCTACCTGGGCAACTTGGTGAGACCTCATCTCTGCAGTAAATCAAAAAAATTAGCCGGGCGTGGTAGTGCGTGCCTGTAGTTCCAGCTACTTGGAAGGCTGAGGCAGAAGGATCGCCGGAGCCCAGCAGGTCGAGGCTGCGGTGGCCAGGAGCGTGCCACTGCACTCCAGTCTGGGCGACAGAGTGGGACTCCAACTCAAAACAAAACAAAACAAAAAACAATTGGCATTATGAGGGGAAAAGTCTCTAATACATAGATTTTGGAAATTTCCATGTAAAGACCTTGGCCCAGTTTGAGCTACCAGAGTGGTGTCACTCTAGACTGAGTTAAAAAGAGATAGTTACTATCTGTTGTGGCACTGGCTTCAGCACACCATTAGGATTAACTATGCACATACAGTATCTACATATTTTCAAAATGTTTTTAGCAATACACAAGATCTGAAACAATAAATAGAAGACTCGCACCTACTGCCTGCTGTTTGGCAGTTTGGACATCATTGATTATTGGTGATCATATGCCCTATAATGACTCTTATTTTTGAGTGACTATCTTTTTAGGCTGCATTTCTGCTTCTTTATCTCTGTAAATCTTACAGTGGAAATCAGAATGAGGGCCATTTCGGTCCATGACTCGCTGAATAAGCACTGGATACTGCTGATGGTGATTATTTTTTACCTGGTGGCATTAGGGGATGTTTGCAGACATTGACGTTGTCAGAATACTTATCCTTTCCCGCAGATATTGCCCTGAAAAGTCTTGATTTTGTGTCATCCCTGATTAAGGAGGGCCTATCCTTGTCTCCTCAGCGTGTAAGGCAGTTCTTCAGTGGATTTCAAACTGAGGGCTAATTTGAAAAATGGGTGGAAAGGACAGCTACTTTCACCATCTATTCCCTTCTTCCTTTCCCCTGTTTTGTCTCACTTAAATTAAAGAAACATAGACACTGATCTTAAGTCAGTGGAAAGGCTCAGAAAACTGTTTTTAATGTATGTTGATGGACAAACCCTAATGGCATCTATGATCATAAGTAAGAATTCTGCCAATCTTTCACCTGATTGGCAACTTTGCTTCATATTTCTTTCCTCACTGTGGATTTTGTTGTTTTAAAACCCAGGTAATGTAAAAAAGCTCATTAATGTCCTGTTAATAATCCTTGTGTGAATATATTGAAGTAGCAAATTTCTCCCCTACTATCTAAACTGGTCATTTTATATGCACCATTCTAGTATATTGTAAAAAAAAGTCAGCTATTTAACAAATATTCTTTCCTGGGTCTTTTAAAACAATGAATGCAATTTAATTAAGTTGTAATTGCTGAATTTTGGGCATTTTGTAGTTATATATTTGAGACTCAATAAAATACATGGCAAAAATAACTTATTTAATTTATCCTAAGGGCAAATTATAGATGTATATACAAAATTAATTTTGTGAAAGTTAACTTCAACATTATTTATATTTATGAAAAATTTAACATAATTTAAAAATAAAACATAATAGTATATTACATTCAATCATTCACCTTGTATGAAATAAACTATAAGTGTATAAAAGAAGGATATAGAAGAATATTTAAAGATATGAGATTATTGATATGTTAATAAGAACTCAATCTACAAATAATTACACAGGTTATAATTTCACTTATATTTAAAATGCATGCAAAAAAGCATTATCAGTGATCGTTCATTGGTGTTAAGTTTATGGTAGGGTTTTGCTTCTGCTTTGTGCTTTTTTTTAATACTTCCTAAAAGTTTTAACATGAACATATTTGTATATTAAGCAGAAAACTTAACTAGATGGAACAGTCTGTTTGACATGATAATAGAAACTAAAAATAAATAAAAGTATTTGAACTTTTTCTGCTGTTTGGTTACTGAAAAAGTAAGTAAAACTATTTTACCCTTAAGTAGTCATTTTTTTCTCTATCATTATTCCTACTCTTATAAGCTTTGTTGTTTTCTTTATTAAGAAGGGATTGGAATATATGCAGATTACTTCATGTAGGTGACAGTTTATTAATCTCTATGCTCATCAGACACCTGGAAAACACGAACTATCGGGTCAAAAACTGTAGGCAGTCTCATAGAGGAAAAGCAGATCTAAAATAAGAAGGACTTGAAAGTAGCACTGAGAATTTCTCAAAATGAGCATCTTTCCTCCTTCACATTCTCCCTCCATTTTTCTCCTTTTTTTCCTCCCTCCTCTCTTTTCATCATCTGTTAAGCATAGTTCCTACTATGTTTTAGACACTAGCAGAATATAGGCAAGGTCTCTGCCTACATTCTCTTGGAGGGGAAAGGCAATAAACCTTAACCACTAAACAAATAGAATTGTAGCTAGTGACAGGTGCTGAAAAGAAAATAAAACCAGGTGATAGGTTAGTAACTAGCAGAAGGCTTTTTTGTTTTGGTGGGGATGGTAAACTGAGTGTACTTTAAAATAGGTGGTCTGGAAAGCTCAGAAGAGCTGACATTGGATCAAAACTATGAATGAAGAAAAGATTTGGAGAGAAAATATTCCAAATATGGATGCTAAGTGAGCAGTGGGAGAGAGCAGGATAAGATAGGCTGGAGCAGGAAGAATTGAATAGCTCATGTAGGACTTTAGATTTTATTCTCAGTAAAATGGGAAGTTATTAGAGGATTTCAAGCAAGAGTGTCAAGTAAAATGATACATGATTGAAAAGACAATGCTGGCCCTGTATGAAGAATGAATGGGTCCCAGTGGGCTAGCATAACAATAAGACAACAATCATGATGCTTTTGCAGTAGTCCAAATCGGAGAGGGTATATATCTTCCATCTAGTGTCAAATCATTAATTCAATTATTCTCCTTATTTCTGTCCTCAATTTGCTTGCAATTCTATTTATTTATTTTTCCTTCACTCAACTTTTCTGTACCTCATAGCTTCTGTGTGCTCATGAATTTGGCTTTCTGGGATTCCTCATTTTCAGATTTGACTTCAGCATCTGAGCCCAGATTATACCTTCTTGATCCTCTGTATGCATCTGTTCAGCTTTAGCTCTCTCCACTAATTGCTCAGTTCTCTCTAAGCAGACATTCCAGAGAAAATCAGCTTAATTAAGCTTGCTTTGCTATAGCAGGCAACATCATGTGTTGCTGGTCAACTGTCTACAGATTATTGTTGAATTTGAATTAAGTGCCTATTTCTGGTTTGGCCAATGGGGAGATAAATCAAGTTGTACAAGTCCTAGTCTCTTACACAGAGCTGGGAGTAGAATGGTTTCACTTAAAAAGAGCCACAAGAGTACTGGACATCAGAATTGGCATGCTGGCACAACTATGTGCCTATTTCATTTGGTTGGTTAATAGATACTTCTACTGAAATGCATACATAAATAAATAAAAATAACTGAGTAAACGGGAAATACCATCAGAGAATGAAGGGCAACAAACTCATAGTTCAGGACTTGAATCGTGTGTATATGTGTGTGTGTTTCTGGTTAGTAAGCCACAACTGTGCAAGAAGAAGGTATGCTTTCTTGTGTTGGTAGTCTGAAATTATGGACATAGAAACAAATAATATTCAGTTTAGAAAAGTTTGTTAATGACTGCTTGATTTGCTAAAAGACAAACGACTGTATATCTGAGTTGATTAAAAGAACATTCTAGCTATCTGGGCCCATGCTGACTGAGAAGTAATTTTTGGCAAATGTACAGATTCAGGTAAGCTAATAATAATTTTGCCTAGAAATGTCAGAAACCTTGAACAGACCTTTGAAATGTGTATGACAACTAGTGTTGTTTTATAATGAGGTTGACCAGTGGGGGTGAAATGTGAAACGCTAGCACTTTAACATCTGCTTTGGTAGGCCTCTGTTTCATTTCAATGTCTTACTATGTGAAATAGTGAATGAATAACCTCTAATCAGTTCAGTTTTTCCACATGATTGGCTTCTCATTTAAAGACCATCTATGAGTACATGTAGCAACAACTAGTTATTTTCTGATCAACATATAAATAAAAATAAGAGTAGCCAAAAATGATGGAAAGATTGTTTCTGAAAGTATTAGCAATTTGTTTAATGTGATATTTGGTAGCAAATTTTGCAACTTATTTTAAAGGCAATTGAGTTAAGAAAATTGCACCTGATTTTGTGCATAAACATAACGAATCTCTTACAAATGGAAGAAATGATACCTCTAACTCATTTATTACTTTTTATGTCTTAGCCAAGATGTGGGCCCTGCAATGTGCTATTTCAACAACTACATTTTTGCTTAAAAGAAAAAACATTGTGTCATTCCATTTTAATTACACATTTTGTTTCTGGCAGTAATATTACTGTTGGTACTGCCAAACCTGTGAGTCTCTTTTCAAGGATATTCCTTGGGATAATGTTCAATGTTATACATGATTGTATCAGAATTGGAAAACAGAAAATTTTTTGGCAAACCTTGAAAATTTCATACAGATAAAAGGAAAAGAATTAAGTTATGCATATTTTCTTACTTTGCTCTGTGAGGCTGATTGAAATATTGGGTGAAAAAGAATTCATTGAAATCGAAAAAGACTAAATTGATCTACATGACACACAGCTGAATGTGGAAGGGTATAATGAGTGAGCATGTTACAACAAAAGCCAATGCTGAAGCACTAAAAGTTTTAGAAGGAAAGAGTTTTGGGAATGAAATACAGGGTCAGAGAAAGTGGATATTTCCTGAGCCGTTGTGGATATTTGCAGAACAGAAAGTAGTGAAGAGAAATTCTAGAGTATATTGCTGTGTGTCGCGCAATGTATCTCCCTTTGTCCATCTTCAAAAACTTATTTAAAATCATTTCAGTGCATTTGGAACATAGGACACTTATGAGTTCAATGTGATGGTGTGTGGAAATACACTGCAAGGCAGAAGAAACAGGAAGGCCCGGTGTATTGAGGTTACTTAGGAGAAAACACTAGTTCTGGAAGGCACTTCGATTTTCCATCCTTATCCTTTCAGATGAGGGAAGGGAGCCAGAGAAGATTAAGTAATTTGCCTGAAGTAACAAAGCTAATAGGGAAAATCCAGTACGAAGTCCAAGTTTCTTGCTCCTGCTTCGGTATCTATGTAATCTCAGTTAATGCTACACAGTTGAATGATGTTAATATACTCAGTTTATTGTTGAATATCATTAAAGAAATTGAAATTAGGCACTCAAAAAAGTTGATTGAATGTCAATATAAGAAGAAAGAATGACTAATAATAATGCAAGCCGGGCTTGGTGGCTCAACCTGTAATCCCGCGCCTTTGGGAGGCTGAGGTGAGCGGATTGCCTGAGCCCGCGGGTTCGAGACCCGCCTGGGCAGCGAGACCTCATCTCTACAATAAATCAAAAAATCAGCCGGGCG
>NW_007254029.1:117682-158978 GCF_000164805.1 Carlito syrichta | reverse complement strand
TTTTTTTGATTTATTGTAGAGATGAGGTCTCGCCAAGTTGCCCAGGCAGGTCTCGAACCCGCGGGCTCAGGCAATCCACTCACCTCCGCCACCCAAAGTGCTGGGATTATAGGCTGAGCCACCGAGCCCGGCCTGATTACATCTATTTTAAACGATTACCTTGCTGAAGAATTTTACCATTGGTTGAATTGATAGCATTTGTGCTTGGCTTGATTACAGCTTTATTGACATGGCAGTATCAATCAATCATCAATATTTCATAAGCATCAGTAATACATTTATTCATATAAAAACAAAAGGGAATAATACGTTTTATTTATATGTAAATGCATATAAAAATAACAATATCTGACAACATTCCAGGAACGATTCTATGAACTGTGTATATATTTGCAATTAACACCTGTGATAAATTTCTAAGATAGATGACTTTCCTCCATTTTAAACATGGGGATGTTTAGGCAAGATGATTGATTGGTTGATTGTGGCAAAACAAAACAAAACAAAACAAAAAACATAACACAAAATATACCCTCTTAAAATTTTAAGTGTATAGAATACTATTGTTAACTTTATGCACATTGCTATACAGATCTCTAGAGCTTTTTCATCTAGCATGACTGAAACTCTTTACCCATTGAACAATTTCCCATTCCTCTCCTCTCACCAATCCCTGTAAACTGCCATTCTACTTTCTGCTTCTATAAGTTAGCTACCTCGTGTATGTGGAATCATGCACAATTTACCTCATAATAGGCTTATTTCACCCAGCATAATGTCTTCCAGGCTCACCTATGTTTTTGAAAATAGCAGAATTTACTTTTTTAAAGCCTGATTATTCTTCCATTTTGTGTATGTATCATATTTTCTTTACCATTCATTCATTGGTAGACAGATTGTTTCCACCTCTTGACTACAGGGAATAATGCTACAATGGATATAGGAGTGGAAACATTTTTTCACCCTGATTTTAAAACATTCTTTAAGTTCATTCTAGTTGGGATTGGGTGGGCTTCTTGAACTGTATGTTTATTTCCTTCTCCAGAAGTGGAGTTGCTGGAACATATAGTAGTTCTAGTTTTAATTTTTTTGAGGATCATCCATGATGTTTTCTACAATGGCTGCACCATTTTACATTTCCACCAAGATTGCTAAAATTTCTAATTTGTCCACGACCTCACCACCACTTTTTTTTTTCTTAATAATGGTCATCCTAAGAGGTGTGAAGAAATATATCACTGCAGTTTTAATTTGCAATTACCTGATGATTTATAATGTTGAGCATTGTTTCATAAACCTGTTAGCCACTCTTTATGCCTTCTTTAGAGAAATGTCTATTTTGTGACTTTAAAAGTTATCTATTCTGCAGAATGTCCTATGAATGCTTGAGGAGAATGTGTATTCTGCTGTTGTTAAGTAGAGTGTTCTGTATGTGTCTTTTAGGTCCTTTTGGTCTACAATATTGTTCAAGTCCTCTGTTTCCTTATTGATCTGCCTGGATATTCTATCCATTATTAAAAGTTGGATATTAAAATCCCCTACCATTTTTGTGTTGCTGTTTATTTCTCTCTTTATTTCTGTTGATGTTTCCTTTATACAGTTGGATGCTCTGATGATTATGCATATGTATGTATAATTGTGTTATCTTCTTGCTGAATTGGCTATTTTATTCATATAATGCTTTTCTTTTCATTTCTTGTGACAGTTTTTGACTTAAAGTCTATTTTGACTGATGTAAATTTGACCATCCTGCTTCCTTTTGCTACTAATCTCATGGAATACCATTTCTTATCCTTTCACTTTCAGCATAGCTGTGTCTTTAAATTTACAGTGAGTCTCTTGTACAAAGTATATAGTTGTGTCTTTCTTGTTGTTCATTTGGCCACTACATCTTTTGGTTAAGAAGTTTAATCTATTTATATTTATAGAAATTGTATGTAAGTAATAACACTATTGCCATTTTGTTATTTTCTCTCTTGTTGCGTTTTTGTCCCTATTTTCCTCTCTTGTTCTCCTCCATTGTTTTTTGTCAATTTTTTGTGGTGATATGCTTTGATTCAATTTTCATTTTCTTTTGTGTATGTTTTTTGTGATTGCCATGATGCTTGCAAAAAATAATTTGTAGTTATAACCTTCTATTTTAAAGTAATACCAACTTAAAATCAATTGCATGCAAAAACTCTATCCTTTTATTCTGTCTACACTTTATGTTATCAATGCAACACATTACATCTTTTTATATTTTGTATCCATTCACATATTTTTATAGATATAGTTTTTATACTGTTGTCTTTTAACTTTTTCACTAGAATAAAAATGATTTATATGTCACCACTACAGTACTATAATATTCTGTATTTGCTGATATATTTATCTTGGTCAGTGCACTATTTATGTTCGTATGCCTTGATATTACCATCTGGCATCCTTTTGTTTCAACTTAACCAACTTCAGCCTGTTTTGTAAGGCAGACCTATTAGTGACACACTCCCTCAGGTTTTGTTGATTCAGGAAAAAAAAATTCCATTTCCCTTTCATTTTTAAAGAACAATTTTGCTGAATATATTATTCTTGTTTGGCATGTCCCTCATCCCTCAGCACAAGATTTCTGCTGAGAAATCTGCTGATAGTCTTATGCAGACTCTCTTGTATATGTTTAGTTGATTTTCTCTTGTTTTCAATTACTCTTTGTTTTTAACTTTTGACAACTTGAAATTAATGTGTTTTAGTATGATCTTCTTTAAGTTCATTCTAGTTGGGATTGGGTGGGCTTCTTGAATTGTATGTTTATTTCCTTCTCCAGATTTGGAAAGTTTTTGACATTAATTCTTCAACAAAGTTTTTGACTCCGTTCCTGTGCTTTCTTTTGCTTCTGGAACTTTAATAATATGTATATTGGTCTGTCTGATGATGTCCCATACATTCCTTAGACTTTCTTCCCTCTTTTTGATCTTTTTTTATTTTACTCCTCAGATAATTGTAAAGAACCAATCATTGGGTTCACTAATTCTTTCTTTTGCATGATCAAATTGCTACTGAATTCCAGTGAAATTCTCAATTTTGTTATGATATTCTTCAGCTCCAAATCTTTTGTTTGCCTCTTGTTTATATTTTCTATACCTTTATTAATAATTTCATTTTGTATGCACAACTGCTTTGCTTATTGCATATACTTGTGATCTTTATTTTTAATTCTTTGTCAGGCAACTTATATTTCTCTGGTTCTTTATAGTGGGTTCCTGGAGATTTATTTTTATCCTCTGAGTGGGCTATGTTTTCTTGTTCCTTTGTATGTTCTGTAGTCTTGTGCTGTGATCTCACATTAAAAAATGTAGCCACCTCTTGCTATCTCCATGCACTGGCCTTGCACAGGGAAAGACTTTCATTAACCAGTAAGGCTAGAGATTCTGCAGACCTCACAAACTTTTTCTGTGAATGTGAATGTTGCTAATCTTTTTTTCCAGGAGTTTATAATCTCTTGCTACTTCTATAGACCCCTGTCATACTGCAAGTTCTCTGGAGTTGCTGCAAGCCACCCAGCTCTCTTATGTTTTCAGATGCCCCAGGTTCTAAAGTGTGCCAGATTCTGTTAGTGTTCCAAGTCAGGCAAGGCAGAAATCTGTCCTTTGGGCAGCCCACTAAAATGTTGGATGCATGTTCCACTCTGTTCTTTACCCCTTGAGGGCAAGGCTTCTCTGCAATGTTGGTTTCTGTCAGTTTTACTGCAAGTTATCTGAAGAAACAGCATGCAATCAAACTGTTTTTTGTTCTCAGCAGCCTTCATCCATCTACAGTGTGCCAGGTCGTATCAGTACTCTGACTAGGATGGAATAGAAACTAGTTCATAGACAGTCCTCCAAAAACCTGGAAAATTGAATACATACTCCAACTCTTTCCCTCCCAGGGAGAAGTTAGGAGTTGGAGATTTGGTCAGACTCTTTTTCACTGAACTACAGGGAGGTTTTATGGTGACTAAGTACTTCAAACCATTGCCTTTGTTCTCAACAGCTAGACCCCAACCTGGTGTCTTTTCCTGTCAACAGTTAGATTCAGTCAAGAGGGAACTAGTTTCTTGGGTAGCATTCCCTCAAATTCTAAACATTGGATGGGTGCTTCACTCTTCACTTTTCTTTCTCAAAAATAAGCCAAGAGCTGGGAGTTTTTTCTTGATTGTGCCATGCTGTGCCGGGATGAAGGATTTTGGTGAGTGAGTGCTCCAAATTTTTCTACTGGCTTCAATGTGATTAATTTCACACTAACCTGGGTGAAAGAGTCTCTTAACTAGTTTCTGAATTTTTCATAAGGGGAATTGGTCTATGCATTATTGTTGATCAGTATCTCTGTGGAAGCTGGAAAGACCTGAATCTTTCTCTCCTGCTATTTTGCAATATAATTTAAATTACTAGCCAGTGGATTCACAGACAGTGTTGGAGCAGATATTCAAACTCAGGCACACTGGCTTAAAGTTTGCACCTAAAATTATTACTCTAATATATTGTTACAAAGAACCATATATTTATCATATAAATTTTATATAATATTTTAATAATTTTGTAAATAGTATACATTTATTTATTATTTTATTATTGATAATTTACTATTATTAATTATATATTTATTTATTATATTATTAACAACTTACTATTTGGTTTTATAACTTCTTGCCTCATCCCATACAACACTGTCACTTTGGCCAAAATTGTTACAATAAAGAAAACATTTGAAATTTATATAAAGGGAAGAAAACAGATATTAGCATGACAGAACAGTGAACTGTGTATTTTCCTCTATAAACTTTTTAGCTACTATTAATCAATTTTTATCACGAAGGCACCAAAAAGACCAGAAAGAGTCCATTCATATAGTATTCACTTAAATTAACAAGTACAATTTTATAACAGAGAGTTAATAGAAATTTGACTAAGATGTTATATTAAAAAACTGAAATTAAAAAATAGAAAAATAATTTTATTTTATATGACACAACAAAATTTAGATTCTAATTGTGATTATGGGCTGATTTCTAAAACCAATAAAGAGTAATTTCAATTTAGGTTTTTAAACTAGGTGTTTGTAGGTATATAATATTTTCCAGCAAAACTGTATAAAAACACTGTAAAATATCTTGAACTTTTCATTGGATTTGAGTAGCAAGTTCATAAAAGGGTAATCTGTGTCATTATAGTCAAGGTTTTTGCAATTTTAAAAAAGAATATCTCTTAATCTTTTAATATACAAATTATTATTTTTGAAATTCTATAGTATGATAATTTTTACTGATTTTCTTTAATTCAAGTATCAATTGTCTATTTGCCAGACTTCACTTATCAATGACTTTTTATGTGATTTGAACAGTTCTCTAACATCATTTTCATTAAGTTCACATAATTCAAAAACTTTGGCAAGTCTATAATTTCAACCTTGGAAAACAATAAAACTGTCTATAAGGTAGGTGATAAAAAAAATGTTAGTATTGGTTAATAAGGGAGTGGGGTGAAGACTAGTTTATTTTTTTGTACAAGGACTAAATATAGAACATACCTCAAAATAGTAAAAGCCATCTATGAGAAACCCACAGCCACCATACTCCTAAACAGACAAAAATTGGAACCATTTCCCCTGAAAACTGGAACAAGACAAGGATGCTCACTCTCACCCCTCCTGTTCAATATAGTATTGGAAGTCCTGGCTAGAGCAATCAGAGAAGAGAAGGCAATCAGGGTTATCCAAACAGGAAAAGAGGAAGTCAAGTTATCTCTCTTTGCAGATAACATGATTGTGTACCTTGAAAACCCAAGAGAATCTGTCAAAAACCTCCTTACACTGATAAAGGACTTTGGCAAAGTCTCAGGATATAAAATAAATGTGCAAAAGACAATCCATTTCTTTACACCAATAATAAACAGAAACCCAAATAAAAACCACAATTCCATTCACAACAGCCACAAAAAAAAAAAAAAAAAAAAAAAAAAAAAAAATCTTGGCATCTTCCTAACCTGAGATATGAAAGACCTTTGCAGTGAAAACTGCAAAACACTGCTCAAAGAAATCAAAGGTGACAGAAACAAGTGGAAAAATGTCCCATGCTCATGAACTGGAAGAATCAACATTGTGAAGATGTCCATCCTACCTAAGGCAACCTAGAGATTTAATGCAATACCTATCAAATTACCAGCAACATTCATCTCAGACCTAGAAAAAACAACACAGGAATTCATTGGGAAACACAAATGACCAAGAATAGCCAGAACAATCCTCAGCAAAACAAAAAAACAAACAAAAAACAACAACTAAAAAAAACAAAGCAGGTGGTATCACATTACCAGACTTCAAACTTTACTATAAAGCTACAATCATCAAAACAGCTTGGTATTGGTACAGGAACAGGTATATAGACCAATGGAATAGAATTGATATTCCAGAAGCAAAACCTCAATTTCTCAACCAACTCATCTTCGACAAAGCCTCCACCACCTACCACTGGGGAGAGGAGAACCTAGTCAGTAAATGGTGCTGGGAAAACTGGCTAACTACATGCAGAAGATTGAAACAGGACCTCTATCTATCCCCATACACAAAAATTAACTCTAAATGGATCAGAGACCTAAATGTAAAACCTCAAACCATAAGAACCTTAGAAAATGAAGGACATACCCTCATGGAAATTGGAACTGGAATCCAATTCCTGAACAAGACCCGAAACCCACAGACCATAAGAGAGAAGATAGACAAGTGGAACCTCATTAAACTGACAAGCTTCTGCAAAGCCAAAGAAACCATCAAGAGAGCAGGGAGACAACCTAAAGACTGGGGAAAAGTATTTGCCAACTCCAGGTCTGACAAAGGCTTAGCATCTTGGATCTATAAGGAACTCAAACGTGCTGAAAAGAAATAAACAAACAACCCCATTATAAAACGGGCAAAAGATATGAAAAGACACTTTTCAAAGGAAGACATCTGAGCAGCCAACAGACACATGAAGAAATGTTCAACCTCACTAATCATCAGGGAGATGCAAATCAAAACTACACTGAGATACCACCTAACTCCAGTCAGAATGGCAATTATCAATAACGCAAAAAATAACAGTTGCTGGAGAGAGTGTGGTGAAAAGGGAACACTTCTACACTGTTGGTGGGAGTGCAGACTAGTGCAACCTCTGTGGAAAACAGTATGGCGATTCCTAAAAGCTCTAAATATTGACCTCCCATACAACCCCGCAATCCCCCTACTGGGAATATACCCTGAAGAACTCAAATCACTCTATCAAAAAGATACCTACACACATATATTTATCGCAGCATTGTTCACAATAGCAAGAACCTGGAAGCAACCATGCTGTCCATCAAAAGAGGACTGGATTTAAAAAATGTGGTACATATACATGATGGAATACTATGCAGCCATAAAAAAGAACACAATCATGAATTTCACAGCAACCTTGATGGAACTAGAGTCTATAATACTGAGTGACATCTCACAGAAACAAAGATCTGAGTATCACATGTTCTCACTCATATAGCGGACCTTGAACATCCAACAGAATACCATAAGAAAATGACTGACAGTGGTGGGAAACTATGGAGGGGGGGAGATGGGATTAACGGTAGTACATATCTGTCTGGCGATGGGGAGACACCTCTTATCAACAAGGGTGGCTGAATGAAGCATATTTGTATACCTAACCCTTAACTGTACCCCACAATATAACCATAAAAATATTGATTATAAAAAAAAATTTTATTAGTAAATAGAACTGTATTTAAAAACACACTTTACAAATTAGGAGGTCATGGATGATGATTATTCAAAAATGAAATTCTAAATACTTAGAAAAAGATTTAATCATCAGGACTCTACTCATCAACTCATCGCCTATTTACAATCTGTTAGCCAAGTATGCTGGACAATCTCCGCCACCAGAGTTTTTCCCAACTACTCCCTAATACAGCCTTGAACTTAAATACTCCATGTTGCACTAAGGGCCTTAAATGAGGATCTTGCCCCTTCGCCAACAGAACCTGAATTGCACCAGTGAGAACTTGGTGCAATTTATAGCAAAACAATTGCATCCCATGGTTTTTAATCATAAAACTAGATTGTTTAATAAGAAGAACTCTAGAGGTACTAAGTTTCGACTTTATCCAGGCAATTCATAATATTTCTCCAAGTATCATGTTAGATAAGAGAAGTAATACATTTTAACTGTTATATTTTATATCAAATCTAAGATATCATAAATTTTAAATTTCTTCATTCTGTAATACCAAGAAAGAAAATAGCATTTTCAATTAATGTAACCTAGTACTTTCTTATTATTTTTAAAATGCTATATTATCTGAAAGGTCTGTTTTAACTTTTTTTTTTTTTTGAGTTGGACTCTCACTTTGTCATCCAGGCTGGAGTGCAGTGGCACACTCACGGCCACCACAGCGTCGACCCACTGGGCTCCAGCAATCTTTCCATCTCAGTCTTTCTAGTAGTCAAAATTATAGGCGTGCACTACCACGCTTGGCTAATTTTTGATTTATTGTAGAGAAAAGATCTTGCCAAGTTGCCTGGGCTGGTCTCATGTATATATTAAAACAAACATTTAAATGAAATTAATTGTTTAATTTTTTTAAAAAATGTCTTCACATTCAGACTCCTCTGAATGTTGTTTTATCCCAGTCATGGTGTCCGTTTTTCCACACAGTATTTTCCTATGTGGCTGGCTTCAAGAGCATTGCTGATACAGTAGTTTTCAAAATAACTCTTACTATTGTCTCTAGAATTTTGATCCAAGTAGTTGCCACTTCTTCTGTGAATTTGATGCTGCCTTTTCAACTCATGGACTTGCAATGAAACCACACCCTGACTATTGCCTAGCCAACAGTAATTATAAGACACCATTTCTTCTCCCAGATAGGTTAAGATGTAAAAACTGCAGGTCTTAGAATCACTGGCATATGATAGTTAAAAACAACTGTCCCCAGGGTATAATTAATATACCAAGGCTAAACTTGGCAGAATTTTCAATATAATTAATGTTATGCTATAGGACTGTGCCCTCAGTTCAAAACAACCATTCAATGTTCAAACTAATCACTAATAGTCTAGATGACATGTATTTCAGAATTACATGTTACATGAAACTGGAGTGAATAATCAATAAAATAGATAATAGAGAATATAATTGTACAGGGGGAATTTAATAGAAAATGTCAGTTCTGTTCTATGCACTATTACCTCTGTTTATAAGGAAAGTTCTCACTGGTGCAATTCAGGTTCTCTTGGCGAAGAGGCAAGATCCTCACTTAAGGCCTTCAGTTCAACATGGAGTATTTAAGTTCAAGGCTGTATTAGGGAGTAGTTGGGAAAAATTCTGGCGGCAGAGACTGTCCAGCATACTTGGCTAACAGATTGTAAATAGGCGATGAATTGATGAGTAGAATCCATGCTAATGGACAACTAATTCCTAGGTCTTGTTTTTGACTCACAGAAACCCAAAAGCTCTTTTTAAAAAAATGTTTAAAAATTTTACTAAACACTTCTTGGAACACTTTTATATTCTAAACGTGGATGACTCAAACAAGAGAGAAATTTGTTTTCAGTTTAACATCTCATTTTGGTATTTGATACTTATGATCTTAGGATCTCTGTGGAAGCTTCCAGTTTAGCTTTCTATAATAGGGCATATTTAAGATGATGACTATTACCGGTTAAAGTAAGAATATTATTGGACAGACAATTAGAAATCTCAAATTCTCAACTTGAATCTATAACAAATTCTCTGTGTTGTTGGTTTTCACTATTTGTTTGTTTTGTCAAAATGCACAAAGTTAATGCATATTTCTTATGTGATATATTCCTCCTTACAATTTTCAGCATCCTAGTTATAAATCTATTACTTTTGGTACATGGTAAACATATCATATGACATTGATGTGAGAAATAGATTAGTATAGATATAAATATAAAAATTATTTAATTTGGAAACTGAAAATAGTCAAGAAGCTTTCACAGTTTCTATTATTATTAACACATTACTTGCAACGTGATTTAAAATTATGAATTCAAGCAGTGTGTTGAAAATTTTTGTCAAAAACTCCTATGACACGTAGTCTTGGGTAAACTATGTTGATCCTTGGTTTTTTCTTCATCTGAAAATAAGAAGCAAACCTGAAATTCTCTTTCAGTTTTAAGATAATTTGACTTTTGTATTTTAGGATGAGGAGTCATAGTTAATTGAAAAACACACAAAAGACTTCTGAATTTTATTGAATTAGGTGGATATACAATAAAATATTTTTAAAGGACAACGATTATGCATGATTTTTAGTATTTAAAACTCAATGTAATTATGAGTTTTGAAGAAGAAAAAATATACAAGATAAATGTTAATAGATTTTCATCTATAACTTTATTTTGTTTTCAGAAGACTTGAGCAAATCCTTGAGTATTCTTGAAAGAAAGCAACAAGTAAAGAGTGTGTGATAAATGAATTTACCTCTTTACTTCTCAACATTGCTTATTAAGCATTATTGCCCATATATTTTGATGGTATACCTTCTCTAATATACTGAGAACCTTCTAGGCAGATTAGATATGTATAATTTAATGTAAATAATATCAGACAATTAAAAATAAATTGCCAAATTGAAGATCATTGCACTATTTCATTTAATGTTTAAACTTTTTTCCTATGATATTTTATAGGAAAATTTTGTGTCTTTAGTATTCTCCTGTGTCACAGAATACCATCCTTATACTTCCACTAAGTAATTTTAATTAGATATGGTATTACTTATATATATGTTGCAGTCATGTTACATATAAATATGTATGTTGCAACCAAGGTTGAGAAATACCAAACTGGATAGGAATCAATAGCTGCCACATTGTAATAACCTAGAAGGTCTTTGGAAAGAAATGCTATGTCTCAATGTTAGAGATTTTGATCCTTTTGCTCTAGGATGGGGCCTAGGTATTAGGTATATTGAAAAAATCCTCAGGTGATCCCTGTGTAGGGTCTCGGCTGAGGTGCATTTCTATAAATATTGCAAAATAAATATATAAATATATAAACATGTATAAAATATCTATAAAGATATGAATATATAAAGATTATATATAAATTTTTTCTACTAATTGTGAGACCAGTCTGCATGTTTCACTAACTGCCAGCCTAGAGTCTATTGTGAATATACAGAATATTTTTTAATATGATGTGAGTATAAGTGAAAATATACAGTGTTTAAAAATGATCAAATTTAGGAATATAAAATATGTAAAAAATTAGATACTTACAGGTGCTATAGTTTGAATGTAGTATTGTTATAACTCCATGATGTCCACCGACCAGATCATTTTGCAATTTTAATTATAATGCCAATAACACTGGAAAAGAATTCAACGTGAATTTACCTCTGACCGTATTTTTCATGGAAAATATATTTTTTAAGATTCTGGTATATTAATACATTTATATGTAAGTTTCTGATACTAATACATCCTGAGATAATATTAATTCATATCTTTGGTCTTTGAGTAATGCCTATGACATACATGCATCCTGCTCTCTAGAAATGTCCAGGAATATCATGTCCATATGTAAACCAAATTCCGGCCAGGACCTAATTTTAGGGAAAGGTGTGGATGATAAAATTCAGCAGAAGACACTTTAGTTTTTATTAATATTTTCTCTCTATCTTATATTACTATTATTTTTTATTATCATTCACTGACAATGACTTATCTTTGCAGAGGTAAAATCTATGACTTTGCATCCATTATTCTTTGTGAGTGAAGTTTTAAATGGAAGATTGCTTTCAGTTCAACAATCTTTAGTCAAATGCCCACTATGAGCAATGCATGAGTCTATTTATATGAGTATTAGAAAGATAATATGAGAAATACTTTGTCTTCAAGTGTTTTATAACTTTTTTCTCCAATACACTTGCCAAAACTCTACCACTTAAGACTTTACATTACTAAATTTGTATTAAAAAAATAAATCAGAGCATTTGTTGAGTACCAGAGGATGGAAAGGGGGGGCATTAATTAGTAGGGCTGAGGGTCCTTTGTGAATTAATCATGCTAATATTTTAGGTCTCTTATTTTCTTTTTATGGAATATTTCTTGTCTCTGATGATAAAATATTTGTTTGTGTTGCAAGCACTGAGTTTTTATCAAAAGTTTTCTTTGAGCATTTGTTCCCTGCGATATTTTCTGCAAATTGCAATTATTGGATTTGAGACTGGCTTTTCTCTAATTGGAGTATGGTGTCCTTGTATTGATTGGTTGCTATTTTCTGTATTCTCTATGTTCTTGGATTGATCAGGAGGATTATATTTATTATATTCATTGATTCATTGACTCACTCATTCATTTATCCATTCACTATATCAAGCATAGTAGCAAGCAATTCCATTTACAGTTTGAGGATCAAATTGAAGACAGATGTCTTCATCGGCAGTATCGTGGCATTGCCTTGATCAATATCCTAAGCACCCTATGAGTAGTACCGGTTGAAGTGATGTCACTAAACTGTCCCATGGCCCTAAAGTAGACTTCATATGTTTCTCTGATTCTGCTTTTGATGTTTATGCTCCCACTTGAACTCTTAAACTAGTAATGTTCCAGAAAACCATTAGATTTTATTTTAGAATAATTTAGAATAAAGTTGAGCTTTCTAATTTTCTCTGGGTACACTCACCATTTTGTTATTAAGTACTCATTTTCACCTTGACATAGTTGAGATTTCCAGTATACATGGCTTTTCTTACTGATTAAAAAGGTGATTACTTTGGTCCTGAAGGTAAGGAAGGAAAATATAAGGTTTTTGATAAAATAAGGCTGTGGAGAGATCCATTAATAGAAAGTTTGTGTTTGAAAAGGTCCATGACTTATATTGACTAAATTATTTTGAGTCCTGGCTTTCCTTATCATCAAATGCTCCTGAATACATTATTGTTAATCTCTTAGTTAACCTAATGAATTATTCCATATATAATATTCATGCTTAACTAAGTAGTGTCATAAGGGTAAAAGGAAAATTTCTTTTTTTAAGATAAATGTGCATATTAAAATACAAAAATGAAAAACAAATTATTCTGTTTCCTTTTGGCTTTTTCATTGATTTCAGTGAAAAGACAACATCAAAGTTTAGCACTATCTCAGTTTATCTCATATAAAAACTACTCTGTGTCTCCTACTTGAATTAAATGTAAAATCAACATCCTCAGTGCAACTGAAAGTGTTTTAAGGTTATAAGTGCTTTCGTTTTTAAATCATGGTTTGAAGTATATATAGAAAGATACTTGACCTAAATGATTTATTCATCATTTCTTCATTTCTTTTTTAGTCCAATACAAGGAAGTGAGTGTCCATTAACGCTTATATGCAATATGTAATAAACATTCTCACTCTTTTCTCTCTGCTACCTGTAATACTGTTCAGTGGGGAGACTTTGACGTGCATGAGGCAAAATAAACTTCATGTTCTAATACATTTAGATCACATTTCAAACTGCCAGAAGTGGTTCAGCATTTATTCTCCTCAGCCTGGCAAATTAGGTTATTTTGATGTGAAAAAAATATATAATCTTGATAAAAACTTTTATTTTTAGTTTGATATTTCATAAAGGAGGCTTGCAAAATCACTGTGTCTGTATATGTGAGTGTCTGTCTACTCCCATATGCTGTCACAGTCAGTTGACTTTGCCTTGGCAACTTTACAGGATCAAATTGCTGCATGCAGTATTCAGTGAAAACAAAACCAGCAATGCCTCTTCTCCCTATCTGTAAGTGAGAGAAAAATCAATCTTGTAGGTTTGAGTACTTTTGTGTTTTCGTTGTCATCAGACAGTTATAAAAATTATAATAAGCTCCTTTGGGGCAGGGAAATGTTTATTTGATTTTCTATAAACAGTGCCTTGCCAGAAGTTCTCAATAAATCTTTCTTAATCAATGGATTACAATGAAAAAAGGAAATTGTATCATCGCTTTTGGATTGTTTTGGAAGTTTGTATTCTTGTATTTTATACACACACACAGAGAGAGAGAGAGAGAGAGAGAGAGAGAGAGTCAGGATCTTTGTCACTCAGGCTGGCTTGCGGAGATGTGATTATGGCTCACGGCTGCTTCAACCTCTTGGGCTCAGGTGATCTTTCTACATCAGCTGCCCAAGTAGCTGGGAATACAACACATGCCATCACACCTGACAAATTAAAAAAGAAAGAAAGAAAGAAAGAAAATATGTATACACACACACACACACACACACACACACACACACACACACACACACTAGAGATGAGGTCTCTCTATGTTGCCCAGACTAGTGTCAAACTCCCAGGCTCAAGCAGTCCTCCTGCCTCAGCTTTCAAAGTGCTGGGATCACAGGTTTGAGTCACTGTGCCCAGTCTTGTTTTGGACGTGTTAAAAGGTACAGTAAACTACTTGGTGATCACCACAGCTCCAAAACAGAGGCAGGTGATTCACAGAAAGCATCTTCAAAATGTTACTTCTGCTTCTTCTTTCCAAATTCATGAATGCCTATCAGTCAATGAAAATTAACCAAGAGATTCTGGGAAATATAGTTTGTAGGCTTTTAGCCCCTGGGATATGCAACAGCATAGAAGGAAGGAGACTCTCACTTAGCTGCCAAAAAATAATCCAATACTGTTTTCTAGGTACAGCTTAAACATTACCTGGAAATGGCTGTGTCAATACTACTTATCAAGCACCATTCAGCATGATTGGCCCAGACCTTAGACCATATAGAAGGCTTGATCTCATACAAATGTCAACATAACTCCATTCTAATGTCTCACCATACAATTTGAGATAGCACTGAAATATAGCCAGGCGATTCCTGTTCATGTTTTTAGGGGACTTTTCTTAAGGGTCTCTCATTGAATTGTCACTTTGAGAAGTCCTTGCCCGTAAAGGTTATTTATGGGAAAACCTTAGGAAGATATTACATATGGGTGCTGAGATTCTCTGATTTCTCCAAGTTACTATTTTTCTTTTAAGGAAAGCTGAGTGGAATAGCTACCATTCTTAATATGCTAAACAAGATCTGTAGCTTTCCCTTGCCAAAGTCAGACTAAGCAACTTCAACAAAAGAAAAACATATGTATCATCTACAAATTTTGTCTTAAAAATTGCTCATTGTTTTGAAAAAATTTTTGCTAAGTTTTAGAATGCTTCTATTAAAATCTGGGAAAAAGAGCCTTCTCTGTAATGTTCCGAATGAGGTATGTCACCTCTAGCTTCACAATCTCTGGTCTTAGGGAAGTAATAAAAGGAATTTGAAAACAGTTCTTCTCCCTAAACCTTGAAGAATGCCTGATACATAGTCCATAATGCCAAAACAATGGATAAATGAATGAAGCAAAGCATCAGTATTGAGGGCATTGTTGTTTAGATGGCCTCTTTTATTTATTGTTTTTATTATGAAACAACTCTGATGTGGCCGCTGGTTGAAAATGAGTTGACTTCATTTTGTATTAGTCTTCAATACTGACACAAAACTACAAACTGCCTTCCAGGAAACCATCTCCAGAGGGCCATCCATAACAAGATATTTTCTTTCTATCAATAAGAGTGAGATGCATTGGAGTTGGAAGTGTGGATTGATACTACAGTGTTACAGAAAAGTAAAGAATTATATACAAGACCTCTAATCCAGATTGTTGGTCAGCCATTAAGACACAGGCTTCTATGATTTAGACACATTCTTGCCTTCTTTTTTTTTGAGTTGGAGTCTCACTCTGTCGCCCAGACTGGAGTGCAGTGACCGCTCCCAGCCACCGCAGCCTCCACCTGCTGGGCTCCAGCGATCCTTTCGCCTCAGCCTTCCAAGTAGCCAGAATTACAGGCATGCGCTACCACGCCCGGCTGATGTTTTGATTTATTGCAGAGATGAGGTCTCGCTGCCCAGGCGGGTCTCGAAACCACGAGCTCAGGCAATCCACTCACCTCAGCCTCCCAAAGGCGCGGGATTACAGGTTGAGCCACCGAGCCTGGCTTGCCTTCTTTTTTTCTACTCTTTACTTCCATGGTATTTTACACATAACTCAATTAGTACATTTTTATATTATATGAACTTAATTTATCAATATTTATTGAGTGCCTGCTATATAAGAACTGGCATGCAAATAAAAACATATCATCATTGCTTTCAAGCATTTGCAATATAGTTGTAGAACTAATAAGACTAGAATCTTAATATTTTGGGTGAAATGTAAGCATAAAGATATATATTGCATGAGGTAAAACAATATCAACAAAAACAAAGACAAAAAAACTAACTAAACTGAACTAAAGGCATTTAATTTAGAGTAGATTTCAGGGTCATAATGAATGTGTTATTCATTTTGTACACCCAGCAACAATTAATAAGCTTCAATTAATAGGCAATACATTGATTAATATATTATCAGAGTAACATTATTAGTAGCAATGAGTAATTAAAAGTATATTTTAGCTTATCTATATTTCACACAACATAGTCTCTTTTTAAGAACAAATTTTAAACATTTAAGATAAACATAATTCTATACTAAAGACCGAGGTTGCTCTATATACTTTTTTTTTTTTTTTACTGAAGTTTTATGTATGCAGCCTGTTGAAACAGCACTGATTCTAAACTGGTAGTAAATTAGAAAGTTTGCTTTCATACCTTGGTAGTGATGGGAATGTAGAGCTTCCGTATTTTTGAAAATTGATACCTCTTGTGTTACCATGACTACCTTTGGTTTATATTAACTGTGAAGGTAATGCTGGATGTGATTCCCTGGGTTTTTCAATGAGTAGGCGCAAATCTAATTTCTGGTATACTGAGAAAAATTTTGCTTCACTTTAGTACATGTAAAGATGTTGCTGCCTGTTAGATACACACTTGAGTCATCCTTAACTCATACACTGATGTGAGTTCCAGACACATCACACCAGCCTCCTACAGCTTTTCTTCCCACAAACACACAGCTAACTCCACATGGCACAACACCCACCATTCCTCAGGCCGCAGGATCACTATCATATATTTCCACAAAGAAATGCAAGAAAGAACACACACAGCTTCCCACACAGCTTGGAACAACCATGCAGTATGAAGCACAATCTATTCTGGTTTCATATTCCTGTTTTCCAAAGGTGAGTAGGCAGATACAAAGATGTTGATGTTGTAATAATATTTATGGGCATAAAAATTTTGAAGAATATTCAGCAAATGCATTCCTTGGGTTATTCAGTCTCTAAAACTAAGACTTGTCATAAATTCTTCTCTATTTTCATCAGTTTCCTCCTCATAAAGTTACCCTATCTAGATGGACAAGAAGAGTCTGTTCTTGCATATCAAATGCCAGCAAGGCTTATTATTGTCAGCATTTGATTTTCTGTTAAAAACAAAACAAAACCAAGACAATAAGCTGGGGCACTTCCAAGTCTGGATATTGCACTTCTGAAATAAGGAGGTAATTGTTCAATGTGAGTGGGAAGATGTCCTTTAGGCATTCAGGTTTTTACAGGCTGCTTAATTTTTAGCATTGATATTTCATGTGTGCTATGCAACAAGAAACTGAGAACCAGGAAACCTGGATTCTCATCTCAGGTCTGCTGTTTGTTGCCTGTGTGACCTTGGACAATCATCATATTTCTAAGTCTCAATTGTCTCATAACTAAAACTGGGTATCCATATTCATATGATGCTATGTATATGTATTATAATTCAGCTAGATAACACATACCCACATACATTTTTATAAGATACAACTCAAGATAAAAAATAAGGAAGGGCACTGAAAGAGTTCTTGTTTATAGAGCATCTTCTATAATCATCTTCTATAATCTTTAAAACAACCATAGTGTTAGGCCCTCTTTCCCCCTATTATTTACTAGAAACAGAGGTAGGAAAGCAGGAATACCTTAAATAATATTCTCTAACTAGTAAATGGTGTAGTTAAAAGCTCAACCTATGAATGCATTATAATTATTACAAACTGCCAGGATTTATAATTCTTTGATAAGATGGTATTTTTAACTGCAAGTAACTTACATATCAAATGTTAGATCTTTAAGCATTTTTAAAATTCTATGATTGTTAATGGCTTTTATGCTAATAAAAGTATTGTATTCATCTTGTATATAATCTTCTATATTTGAGCTTCTGGAATTTAAAATTTTTTTATCTATGTTAAATTATAGAGCAGTGGGCATTTTTTACTGTGCATAATTGTACATATCTCTATGACTAGTTTCTTTTAAGGGGAATTTTTGGTTAAAGGGTATGAACTTTAAAAAATCTCTTTATTCATACTGAAAACTCATTTTCTAAAAAAGTTGTAAATACTAATGGTTTCACTTGAGTGTATGATTATATCTATCTCCAGCACCTATTTCAACGTTAAAAATGAATATTCCTGTAAATATTTGTCAGTTTTATTAGTAGAAATGACATTTATTTTTGTTTCAATTTACATTTACTTAATTCCATTAAAGATGAACACTTGGTTTTATAGTTTTACATTTAACAGCTTAATCTGTCTGAGATTTATTTTGTTGTATGAGGTGAGGTGAGGTTCTATTTGTAATTTTTCTCTAACTGCTAGCCAATTTTTTCAACATTATTTCTTTTTCAGCATTGTATTTATCATTGTGTGATGCTTCATTTATAATATGTTAAATTTTTCACTATTAATATTAGAAGATGTCTTTTTATAGATAGTATCAATGGAGCGCATGATATGAGATAAATGAAGCAGGAATCAGCCATGGCTTCACAGAGACAAGTGACAGGAGTTAGGTTGGTGAAGAGAGGCAAGAAGTCATTATAGGAAGAAGAATATTCTGTAACTTCCCAGACTCAAGAGAAAGCATTACCAAAGCGCAGAGTGTGAGGCCGGGTTATTAGAAGAACAGATGCTGGTAAACTAAGTGGGAACAAGCTTAAGTGAAAGTAAAACAAGTGACAGAACAGCTAGTCGACAATGATTTAAGTAAAAAAAACTTTCCTCATTCTTACAACTCAAAAGTCCAGGAGTAGAACATATAAAACTCAAACAACATCCTCAGGATCTTATCTTTCTCTGTCCTTCTGCTCTGACTTTATCTTCAACCATTTATTCTTTCATGGTGGAAAGACTTACCTTCTCACAGTTTCTAGCAAGAAGAAAAGGCAATTCCTTTGTCCTGATAATTTACCAAGGGTTGGCAAACTACAGCCTGAGGGTCAAATCAGTTCCACAGAGATTTACTATGAGACCAGTAAGCTAAGAATGCTTTTTGTATTTTTAAAGAGTTGTAAACAAACAGACAAAAACAAAGATAAAGATGTAATTGAGGCAGTATGTGACTGGGTCTTGAAAGTCTAGCATATTTACCATCTGGCCATCTACAAAAAAGTTTTCCAACTCTCTTAAGTGAAAGTCGTATGATTATTTCTGAGCCTGACTGACTTTGATTGGGTCATAGGACTATAGCTATCTAGCCACACTAACTGTGTTCCCATTGGCTGGCAAGGTTTAGATTTCATGCCTATCTTGGGAAATAAAGATGGAACTGGTTTTATCTGCTGCATATGGCATAAGAGTGGGAGAGGAGTAGTTGCTCTGAGAAAATTCAGAAGAAAAGCAAATGGCCCATGAAATGATAAATGTCCAACATAGCCTTGCTCTCTTCTGAGAGCACTGAGTTGCCGCTGAAGGTTTTCATCTGGTGTAGACAGGCATGCTTATATTTGTGTTTAATACATTTAAGTATTAGGATTAATTTTAAAATTCTAAGCTGGTGTTTTCTGTGTGTTTCTCTGCCCTTAGTACTCAAAATTCTTTCACCAGTACCCTGAGGGTTTTTCCCCTTGCCAGATTAATCTGTGACTCACAGATTCTGGAGGCACAAACACAGAGAAGGACTCAAAAGAAGCTTCTGACCAAGGTTCCAAACAAAGATTTTGATGCACACTAGCAGAGCAAGTTTTACCACTTCCAGAAACTAGATAAAATTCAAACTGAGACTAGAGGAAGAGCCCATGACAACTGAAAAAGAAGGACTGATGTTTAATCCTGGAGGTGGGGGCTGGAAGTGGTGGGAGGGTGGATTAAAAGAACATTTTTCTTTTTTCAAAATAGCTTTTCAAATTTTTATGTATACATGTATCACCTGATACGTTGCTAAAATGCGGGTTTTTTTTTTTTAATTTAGTAGGATTGGAATGAAGCCTGGAAATCTTCATTTCTTCCAGAATTCCAGGAGACACCATGGGTAGTGGTCCATGCATTGCTCTTTGAGTAGCAAGGATATAAAGTACTAGGGAGCTCTTTGGAAGTTGACTCAGTGCCCAATTCTTTTGTGTAACTGTCCAGAGAGAAGTAAAATCTACCAGTGATCAACCCATGGCTGTCAATTCAAAATGACATTTTCTCAGCTTTTGCTCCCCCACAACCCTATCATCCTATTACTTGTGAAGAACTCAAAAGCAGATGGTCCTTACAATTTAATAGAGATCTCCGCTAGAACAGAAAGCAGAGATTTCGACAACTTGGTGGGTGGTGGTAAAAATGAAAGAAAAAGCTTATTTCATGTACAGGATAAGGCTAGATTTAATTAGTGTGAAATGTCCCTGTAACTGGTCATGCAGGCCCTTTAAACACTCTCGCTCCAGTACTGGTAATAGATTAGAACAGGAGGCAAAGCAGGAAATTAAGACACAGGCTGCCGTAATATTCCAGAGAAATGATGGGGTTGTAAATTGACATTGAGACAGTTGATAGAAAGAAGAGTTCTGTCTGGAGAAATAGTGTCAGTAGAATTGATACAATTTAGTCTTTGATTTCCCATGGGACAAAGATGAGAGGAAGGAATCTTGAATAATATCCAGGCTCAGAATTTGGAAAGCTGAGTGGATTTTGATATTGCTAAATGAGCTAGAGGGAAAAAAAAACCAAAAAACAGGAAAAAAAAACTCAAGAGGAGCTGTTGGGGAATGAATATTCAAGCACATGTCTATGTGACATGCATTTGGGGTGGAGTCTTGGAAAGATGGGAATTATATAGACAGAGAAGTGGAGTTGGTAAAGCTGTTTCCTAGCAGAGTGAATGGCATGTCAAAAGGAGGAGGTGTATAAAATGTCATGAGGGCTCATGTATGACAGGAGATAAAAAATATATGGGCCAAGGAATAAAGAATAAAGTGATCCTTGGAAAGTAGATATTGGTCAAATCTCAAAGACTTTTGGATGCTAAATAAAAGATTGCAAATTGTTTCTGCAATTTAAGGGGAGCCATTTAAGAATTTAAGAAGATAAATCTAACATAGAATTCAGGAAGAGGGGAAGGGAATCATCTTTTTATCAATGTACTTTGCGAAACAGCCTTTATATTAATTATCTTACTTTAGCATGAAGGATGAATGGCAGTGGGCTTATAAAGTTGTCACTCTAAGCGTGAGGGATGAAGCTCTGTCCTTAGGACACAGGGAAGCTTCTATTTAAGAAATACTCCTTATGTTAGTGTTTTCTATGGTCTGAATGCATGTGTCTCTCCAAAATGTATATGTTGAAATCCTAACTCCCAAGGTAATGGTATTAGAAGGTGAGGCCTTTGGAAGGTGATTAGATCATGGTGGCAGAATCCACATGAATGAGGTTAGTGGCCTTATGAAAGAGACCCCAGAGAGACCTCTCTCTTCCACCATGTGAGGATGCAGTTAGACAACATTAAGTCATTTGTGTGCCTGTTGCTAATTCATTCCAAATTTTCTGACAAATCTGAAATATTCCTATCAATTCATTAATCCACATTAGGTCATCTAGCATTTTTTCTTGAAGGTTTCTCTCCTGGAGACCTTTACCTATAAAATAGTGACTGCTCTCGATGCTGAAACATAGACTTTGTTTTGAGAATTCCCTTTGCCTTAATTTTGGGGACTTCCTTCTCTCTTCTCTTCTCTTTCTTCATTTCCTCTCACATTTTTGGGGAGAGGGATCGGAGAATTACTCTGTCGCCCAGGCTGGAGTGCAGTGGCACACTCACGACTACTGCAGCCTCGAACTGCTGGACTCAGGTTATCCTTCTGCCTCAGCCTTCCAAATAGCTGGAATTACAGGAATGCGCCACCATGCCTTGCTAATTTTTTAGTTTATTGTAGAGGTGAGGTCTTGCCAAATTGTCTAGGCTGGTCTCAAACCCGTGGGCTCAGGCAATCCTCTTGCTGTGGCCTCCCAAAGTTCTAGGATTATAGGCGTGAGTCACCATGCCATGCCTCCTCTCACATTTTAGTGGAACACACTTCTGGCAGGATCTTAGAAAATGTGACATGAGAGTTACACTTGTTTAGTTATTTGAGGTCTAATACATATTTCACTTTATTTTTGCACTAATTAATGTTTGGAGTGGATACAAGATTTTATATGCAAATATTTTGCCCTCAGAATATTGAAGATACTGATGCGTTGTTCTCTCTCTAAAGTTGCTGTTGAGAGGTTCTATGCTATTCTGATACTGCATGTTTCAGATGACATTGTTTCATTTTCATTCCTGGAATCCTGCTTCTGGTATCCTTCCATGTGTAATCCTCTCACCTTGAGTATAAATACAATGAGATTGTTACTCCCTTGATTGGTTATATTGCACAGCATAGGAGGTGGGTTAATAACTCATGGAATTACCTTTTGTTATATAAGGCTTCATCTTGCCAAGCTGTATAGAGATTCTTCTGTTGGCCTTGAAGAAACAAACTGCCCTATTTGGCAAGGACAAAACCTGAGGCTGCCTTTAAATGGTTGAAAGTGGCCCTCAACAAAAAGTCATCAAGAAAACATGACCCTCAGTCCTACCACCATGCATATAATCATAAAAGATTGAATTTGACCGACTCCCTGAATGATCTTGAAAACAGATTTTTTTCTAATTTTCTATGCTATAGATGAGAATACAGCTTGCCTGACATCTTGATACCAGTCTTTAACACACAGAGAAGAGAACTCAGTTGAACCATACTTAGTTTTCTGACCTACAAGACTGTGAGCTAATAAATGGAGATTTTTTTTTAGACTTCTAAGTCTGTGATATGACAATTTCTTACATAACAACAGAGAACATAATACATATGGTGATTATGCTGTCCCTTCTCTCATTTAAGGGAAAAATGCCACAAAACATCTTGGAAGCTCTGAGTATATAAGTTATCTGAGCATATTTTCAGACTATCATTACTGTCAATTCATGTCTTTGATCAAACTTCACATTCGATGATTGATTTTTCTTTACCATCTTTTATAAATAGCACCCTTAAGACTCACTATCACCTTACAAGTCCTTAATGCTTTAAAAAATTCTACACGTACAAGAAGTCCAACTAAATCCAAAATAATCGCACACAGATTCATCATAGCCAAAATATTAAATACCAAAAGTTTGGAAAGTCATAGGAGAAAAATGAGTCATTATGTACTTGTACAAGAGAACCCTAATAAAATTAACAACTAACTTTTCTTCTGAAGCTATGAAGGCCAAAGGCAGTGGGCTAAAAGTAAAAAAAAAAAAAAAAAGAAAGAAAGAAAAAAGAAAACAAAAAAGAAGATACTGAAAAATTTTCGACCAATATTCATATAGTAACATGCAGCACAGATTTGTGGCCTAGAAGCAAGAGGCTATGCCATATAGTCCATGTGTGTAATAGGCTATATACCATCTCGATTTGTGAAAGGACACTGTATGATGTTCTCACAACAATGAAGTCACCTAAGATACATTTCTCAGAATGTAGCCACATCAAGTGGCACATGACTATGAAGAATTTTCTAGATAAGCAGTAATTGAGAGAATTTGTTGTTAACTGTCCCATTAAAAAAAATACTGAATAGTGAAGGAAATTCTTCAAGTTAAAAACAGGTGACACCATACAGTAATTCAAATCAACACACAAGCAAAACAGTATCAGTAAAGACAATTATGCTGATAATTATATGTCAGTATAATTGCGTATTTATTCATCTTTATTTTTATAACTGGGTTAAAAGTAATTACATAAAATGATATAGATATAATTATAATGATGATCTTATAACATATAGAAAAGTAGTGTATTTGACAACAGCAGAATGAAGGAGTGGGTGGGAGCAAAGCTTTATTGATGTAAGAAAATGACACCATATGGTAACTAGTATCCACAGGAAGAAAATGAAAAAAAAAATCAGACATAGTAAATAGGAAGATTATTATGACAAGCTCTATAAATATATACTTGCTCTCATTTCATCTCCTATTTAAAAAAAATAGACATAAGGTTATAAAATCAATAATTATACCATTGTATTATAAGGTTTGTTTTATATATATATATGTAACATGTATAAATAAAATAGCAAAAAGTGTGAGAGTTGTAGTTACATATGAGCAAAGTTTTTATATCTCACTGGAATCAAGTTAGTAAAACCTGCAGTAGATTTTGATAAACTAATATGCATATATATTTCAAATCTTAGAGCAATCACTAAGAAAATAATTTTTAAAATATAACTAAAACTTAATAAGGGGTTGAAATATCACTAGAAAGCATTTATTTAATGTAAAAGAAGTCAGTAATGGAGGAGCAAAAATGGGTATGACCCATATAGAAAAAATAATGCAAAATGACACATTTAAATCCGATTATATTCATAATAAAATTAAATACAAATGAATTCAACAATCAAATAAAAAGTCAAGTATTATTTGACTAAATTAAATAGAAAATCAAGATCTAACTCTATACTGTCTCTAGAACACACGCTTTAATTCAAAGATATAAATAGGTTGAAAGTGAAAAGATAGAAAATATGCACCATGTTAACAGCAACCATAAGAGAGCTGAGATGGCTATACTACTAGCAAACAAATTAATTCACTTGATTCTGGCAATCACTTCAAAATGCAAACAGGTTTCAAATTATCACATTGTATACCTTAAATGTATTCAATTTTTATTTGTCAATTATATCTCAGTAAAGCTGGAACAAAAGACAAAACAAACAAATGAATAGATGCAGGGCCACAGAGCAACTGGGCAAAGACTGTTGTTTCCTTAGGGAACAAATTGCAGTAACGGCAGGGTTTTTTTTTCTTGGGACTGGTCAATTATGCCAGAGAGGAATCTTCCAGTTTCAGAACTGGGACAGAGCAGTCGCTGGTCTGGTGGGGTTGATGTGGTATATATAATGATAACTTGGGGGATAGGTGGGTTAGGGAATTCACATTCAGATGTGAATTCTCCAACTCCTTTTTTTTCAGGATGTATCACTCCTTTAACCTAAACTGTGTCTGTGTCCCATAGACTAAATTATTTCTGGTTCAAATTTTCTAAAACTTGGGTCTTCTGCTAGACTGAGATAGAGTAATTGCTTAAATGGGAAAGTTGGGGAAATGAATTTATGGGAACATTTTAAAGTTTTAAAACCCTGACCCACACTTTGGCCTTAATCTTTTTTAGGAATTCCAGCAGAAATTTGTTTTTTCCTATTTGCCGTATTAGTAGTCACCTTCTATTTTCTTTTAATCATCTAAACATGAATGTCTTTTATATATTGTCTCCTCCCTTCCTCTGTCTTTTTGAGCTTGAGTTTTTAAAAATTAATATTAGCCTTTATTGGCCGGTCAGGCACAGTGGGGCTCAAGCCTGTAATCCCAGCTCTTTGAGAGGCTGAGGCAAGAGGATTGCCTGAGAATCGGGGTTTGCCACCAGCCTGGGCAACTTGGCGAGACCTAGTCTCTACAATAAATCAAAAAATTAGCCGGGCTTGGTGACACATAGTTCCAGCTACTTAGAAGACTGAGGCGGAAGGATAAAAAAAAAAAATTATTGCCTTTATTATAATCTGAGTGTGATTTTGGAAGGAGCAAAGATACATGTAATGATTCAATCTACTATGTTTGATATTAAAGTGTAATTCCTTAAACATGTCAGTAAAGTAAAAATAAATCAACTTTGGGCTAAACAGATGTTAGTTCAAGTATTAGGTTAATCTTACACTGCATTGATGGTATCATAATAAATAGGTTACATATTTTTTCTGAGCTATTGATTCCTCAGTGGGGATCCATGCCTAGTAATACTTACTCATAGATCTTACATGAGTAGGGACATACACAGGGCTTTCCTGCTCTGGTTTGCTTCTTTGTGATTGCAATCATCATCTTCATCATTATCATTGTCATAATCATCATTACCACCACCCAGGATCTAAATAAAAACAATGTGGCACAAAGTGTCTTGGGTCAGTGTTTGGATGTTTAAAATTCTCTTCATAATTTCAGTTTATTGTTCTACCTTTTTAATCTGAAAGAATTTGCTTTGGGGAGAACATGTATCACAATTTTGGGGGGTCTATTAAATATAAAATGTAGAAGAGAAAGGTGAATTGAGTTTTCATCGGTTGGGATGAGTTGATAGTTTAGGGTGTGGTCATAAAGTTGTAGTGATATAAGAATTTAAGTCCTTAAAAATGAGATTTGTGATGTGTCGCAATTTACATATGATACTTGAGGAAGAGTTAAAGATATATAAAATACATATATATGTATATATACACACACATATTTGTTCATTCTTAAGATAATTATGCTTCCAGCATTTGCTTTTTTCTCTTTTCTGTCTTTAGTATTTAAATATGATGGCTTCATGGCCATAATCCTTCCTTGCTTAATATTACTTGCTTGTTTTCATGGATAATGCTGTCTTCATCCATGAATAATTCATTTATGAAATAACAAGCACATCGTCATCATTCCAAATTAACCACATGAGTATTAAATGGAAAGTTAAATAGCTCTTTGACATCCTTGTGAACCGGTAGCACCAGAGTAGAATCTAACTGGCAGAAATGATAAGAACTAAGAATAAAAAAAATTATTAAAAATTCAGGAACCAGAAGAAGTATGCGGATATATGGCTGTCATAAATAAAAAGAAGCCTGCTAGTGTCAAAAGCAAAAGTACTTTTTATTTGCACAATATTCATTTCTGAACAAAAATCTTTCAGTCTTCATGTGCCTCATAAATGTTATCTATGTTTAGAGAGAACTTTATTCGGGGAAGATAATTTTTAGTGGAAAATTATCCCATTAATTAAATATTTTTCAGAGTGGCTGCTTTACACACATTTCATGCTGCTAGATTTAGAATTACTGTGTTTTAAGCTGATTAACAAGTTGTCCATGTATTTTGTAAACATTCTCAAAGAAGGTAGTCTGTGAACCAGTAAAATTGTTGGAGCACAAATATTTATCACTGATTCAATAAGATTTTATGTACCCTGTAATTGCAGTATTGTATATTTTATGATTCCTCCATCTTAGGGGCAATATACATTCAGTTTTTTTCTCCCCATGAAGTTAATTTCACAATCAGTAGACATCTCTGAGCAATATTTTGTTACAGCTTCATGGGCACTAGATGTTTACAGGGGTCATTATTTTTCCCTCAGGTAGGAGCCGGACAACTGGACTCAGTGTTTATATTTTTAAATGATGCTTGGTATCTGAGCTCTACTTTTCTTTTATTTACCTAGATCTATCATATTTATGAACTTTCCTCCTTTTCTAACTTTGAGGTATATTACTTGCTCACCTAACAGCTTATGTAGCATCATGGACATAAAAGTCATGTCTAGAACAGGAGGTGTTTCCTTAAGTAAAATAATAAGGGAGAACCTGTATCAGTTCTTGGTTTCATGTGGATAGGGGGAAAAGGTAACTTCTGATCCTCTCCATTCCTTAAACCATATAATTCAAGTATACATAATCACATATTTGATAAGTGAATATGTGTACACATGTAAAATAATACCTATATATTGATTGGAACATCATAAACCTGTTACATGAACTAGAATTTATTTTGTGAAGAACAGGGTTACTCAGTAATAGCAGCTGAATGAGTTGAGATTTTTTTTTTCTTTTGAAGATGTGGTGTACAATTCAGGATTAAATATACAAATAGTCATTGTACAGGTAACGTTTGGGCCGGACTTCGGTCCCCACGTCACCTGGCTTGAGTTCAGGTTCCTTTATTGATGAAGTGTACCCTCTGCTCTGTTGTCAGTGTCCCGCTACTGCCAACTCCTTTCTTATAGCACTGTGATGATTGTTCAGGGTCTGCTTATGAGTGAGACCATGTGCTACTCAGTTCTTTGTTTCTGTGATAGATCACTGAGTATTACACATTCTAAATCCATCCAAGTTGCTGTGAAGGTCATAATTTTGTCCTTATGGCTGTGTAATATCCTATTATGTATACATACCACATTTTTTAATCCGAGTTGAGATTTTAAAATTCTGATGTAAGTTCTGTCACCAACCTATTTTGTGCACTTAACACAAGTAGTTCAGTACTTTCATATCTGTTCTAAAATAGAGATCATCATATTAGCTCAACTAATGGTTATGAGAGAGAATAATGGGTAAAAAATAGTGTGATGCTAGTGGTCAATGACTGCTATTGAAATAGTTCATAACCTCAAAAACTGTAGTAATAGGGTATCTACCATTTTGCATTTACACATGTCTGTATCATCAAGATCTTTAAAGACAGGTCCTAGTAAATTTTGAAGACAACTGCTTCAGAACTCCATTTGTTTTAGTCAAGAGAACATTAGTACTAGAATTCAAGGTACTGGATCTGACCTGGATGATGCCTCAACTCTACAAAGTCAAATGATATTTCTCAGAAAACACATATCCTCATTTAAAAGAAAGAATCAGCATCTTTCTTACTCATATGGTTATTATGAGGCTCACAATACTTTGAAGGTCAGAAACACTATTTGGAGAATGTAAAGAATTTTATAAATGCAAAATATTTCTGTAAGTATTTCAGATTCATACATACTACAGGTAAATTATTGGGCCTATTCCGAAAACCGTAACAATTTTCAACTCATGAATGTTCATACCTTTAAATTGTTTTTAGTCAAAATAATTTTCCTTCTGCTAGAAGCTCTAACAATAGTTATTAATGCCGAGACCATGATCTTGTAAACTTCTAAGTTGACTACTCTATCACTATCCTTCTTTCTACTTCCAATTTTTTTTTAAAAAGTAATCTCTACCTATGATTTCGCTTTCTCAGGATTCATACAATCTTCCTTCCTAACCAGCCATATTTTAGCTTCTCAAATTTAAATAAAACCATTCTTCAGTCACTAAGAACTGTTCAGTCACCAAATAAAAGACTTCTTTCACTTCTTATTTACATCGGAATGTCTCTGGTATTTCAAACTATTGATTGCTCCTTATTTCCTAAAATTGTTGTTCGTTTACTTTCATTAAGATGTGGCTCAACCTGTAATCCCGCGCCTTTGGGAGACTGAGGTGAGTGGATTGCCTGAGCCTGCGGGTTCGAGACCCGCCTGGGCAGCAAGACCTCATCTCTACAATAAATCAAAAAATCAGCCAGGCGTGGTAGCGCATGCCTGTAATTCCGGCTACTTGGAAGGCTGAGACAGAAGGATCACCGGAGCCCAGCAGGTTGAGGCTGCGGTGGCCGGGAGCGGCCACTGCACTTCCAGTCTGGGCGACCGAGTGAGACTCCGACTCAAAAAAAAAAAAAAAAAAAAGATGATCTGTGCTAGGTATACCATGAACTCTTTTCCATTTCTTCCTTTCCTTTGTATTTCACATCTCCCAGACCCAGCCCATGAAGCAGAGTTGCTACTCAAGGTTCTGTCCTCATTCTTTTTCACTTTCCTCTCTTATTCTTTTTTCTTTCATTATTAAATAATCTTGTGTATGCCTTTAGGTATCATTCTAAAATTCTAATTTTAATCTTATGTCTTTCCCTAATCTCTACTATTTCTCCATAATTGTTTTCTATTATTCCCCTAATGGCAGTTGAAATTGGAAAAAGTCACTATGCCATTGACATGCCTGATGTTTCTTACCTTTATGATCTGAGTCATTCTGTGATTTTGGTCTTGGCCATTTCCCTATCGTTCATGCCAAAATGCTAAAAATGCAATTGTTGAATAAATTACATGGCCTCTAAACTTTTTAAAATCAGTTAAATTTGAAAGACTTAGGATTAGTGACTAGGTAAAAGTATACCAAATTTTAAATAAAGTAGGTTACAAGTTATTAAATTTACAAAAAAAAATTACTACAGGTTGAAATTTTATATTCAGTTTTGCTAGTTCTCAAGCATCAATTCAGTCTCAATGGGAGAGTTGATAACTATTTTTATTTTAATTTTTTGGCAAGAGGATGGTGTTACACGGGGAGTCATTTGCTCTATAGAGAGTCAAAATTTAATCCAGATCAATGTTTGATTGTGTTAACTACATTTTTCTTTTATCTGGTTTTCTAATGTAAGATGACATTTATGTTCTATTATTCAAATATGTTAAATGAATGTTTAAATAATATGAAGGACTTCTCTGAGATTTTAGGGAGTGTGAAATATCAGGCACAGTTTTTTATGTCAAAGAATTTAGGGTCTCAATATAAACTTATTTGAGAAAATATGTAAAAAAAATTATAATACTAGATAGAGTGAAATAAGTGCCTTAAGAGAGAAAGAGATAACATGCTATGTGGAGTTTATGATATGTAATAAAATATATGTGGCTTGGTGGTTTATCATGTGCAGGGTGCAGTTTTTATTTTCCTAGCTGTCTGTACTTTTTCATAATAAGAAACAGCTATGTAGGGATCACGCTCATGGCCTTTAGAACTGGAATGTCTAGGTCAGATCTATAATCAATTACTGGTTCTATGCTGTTGGCCAATAACCTCTGCTTCCCAGTTTCTTCATCTGTAAATTAAGAAAAATAAGAGTAGTACCTACCTCATATAGTTATGATAAAACTAAATTAGACATATTTGTAAAGCATTTAAAACAATGATTGCCACACAATAAGTAATATGTACATGAAAGCTCAATTTCTTAACAATATTACTACCATTTTCACTTGGATTGGATTAAGAATGACTTTAATTTGATACTAAATTTTACTTCTAAAACTTTGGAATACTTCCATCTAAGAATCTGCCAATAGGCAATGGTCAAAAGTTTTTTTATTCATAAAATCAGACAGATATTAGGCAGACTTTTATCTAAAATTATGAATGTAAAGTATCCTATGAGTATACAACTATATATTTTATGTGACATAATTCTTTTGGTTTTTAAAATATACACTTCAAACAAAATACTTTTTAATCTTAAGAATCATAAAGAGGATAAGTTTTCATTCTTTTTCAGTATTTGTCCTAAAGCATGTTGATTGGTTTTTACAGAAGTCTCCATAGACAGGTTAAGTAAAGAATAATATCAGTATTTTTATATACTCATATTTACTCGAGGCTCTTTCAACTATAATGGGCATTAAATGTTCAAAATGTTTGAATATAATTCCGTAGCTTTCCTTTTAAAATTTTTTTATCAAGTTGGAATCTATGCATTTATTTATTAACAATATCTCTACAACATTAATCCCTGCTTAAAATTAGTTCAAATGCATTAGAAGTTTGTATTAGACTTATGAGAAACTGTTGAAATATATAAGTTTTGATTACGTATGGTTACATTTAAAAGCTGAATTTCATTTTGCTATTTTAATAAATACTTCTAAGAACTTCATAGAACATGACTGTTTTTCACTATTCTCTACTTCCACTGTTCGAGATTAATGTTATAACATCCTTAACATTGTAATATAAACATAATAGAATAAAATTTTGGTAAGAAAGTTTATATAATCCTTTTTAAGTTATGAAAAATTGATATTGAAGCTTTACTGCTATGTCTGATATTGTTGCTATAATTACCATTTTAACATTGAAAAGAATTTAAGATGAAAAGCTATAGACATATAGCTTGACTCCATATTTTATTCAGAAAAATCAAGAGCATATGTGATGAGAAAGAAATAATGAATGTGTCCACATAGTGATGTGATAAATTTCACAGAATCCTTCTAATCATTGAAAGGAATATTTGTCAAATCATTTGGCTTATGATGATGTTTGTATATTATTATAATAATATATATAATATCATTTATTTTTAAAAAATGTATTACAAGAAAACACAATGCATAAGTTATTATTATATGATTTTAAAGTATAATATATAAATATAATGCCATGAAAGATTCACACATGGTATCCACAGGAGTGATCTTTTGTTGATATTTTTTAGAATGTTATCACAAATCAGTCAGAACTAGAGCTCAAGAATGTGTTTCAAAGCAAGGGTGGCTGAAACCTATGAGTGCGGAATAAGAGACCTTAAATTCCATTAGGTGAAGGTGAGGATGATTCCAGCCTGAGAACAATGTTCACTTAAATTTGGTCTCAGCTGAAGGAAAAAGAAGGGTGCAAAAGTTGGCCACTCTGAAAAAGAAAAATGCAATTAAACAAATAGTTTAACACTTTGTAAAGTAATCAGGAAAGGAAACCAGATAGGTGCCTCCAGTGTTGATGCAGTTATAAAATGGGTAAACATTGGAAATGTGCAATTAAAAGAAAATTATCGATACAGATGAGTATACAGAAAATAATTAGAGTGTATATGACAATTAACTACAATACGACTCTGAAATACAAAACTTGAAATAACTGCAAAGAAGCCCCAGCTGCCTCTTACCTTTTCCCCTGTAGCCTAATACCAAAAGAGCAGAGGTACTCAAGTATCTCATTTCTCCCCAGTCTTCCCCTCACCATCTCACTTCATCAGGAGTATTTCTTAGCTATTAATTGAATTTGATCTCAAAAATAGAAATAATGTATATGTAGAGCTGCTGACTCTTTGCTACTTGTTGATGGACTGCAGTTTGGGAGGCCAAGGCAGGAGGATCACCGCTCAAGCCCAGACAACCTAGACAACATAGTGAAACCTTGTCAGTATAAAAATTAGAAAAATTAGTCAAGCATGGTGGCATGTGCCTGGAATCCTGCTACTCAGAAGGCTGAGGCGGAAGGGTTGCCTGAGTTCAGAAGGCTGAAGCTGCAGTGAGCCATGATTGTGCCACTGTTCTGGGCTACAGAGTGCGATCTACCAACAACATTATCTGGTTGAATGACTCCGTGCTTTTACTCTTCATTTTGTCCATCTGTCAAATGGGCTGCATTCTAAACTACAATAACACATATTCTTTAAAAAATGTTGGGGAGAGTGTTTTTTAATCAACTGTAAGGGACATGATGAAGCAATAGTAGTGTGCCAGAAGACACAAGAATATTTTTAGTTTTTAATGAACTAGATAATTTATGTGAAACTGGTAAAAAGAGAAATTGTACTTTAGGAAGTATTCAACTATGATAACCGGATCAATCAGTTTTGCCAATTGACCGCCTGTGACACGAAATCTTCTTACTGACCTGCTCAAACTACTAAAATTATTAGGAGTGAGAAATGGTCTTGTTCGTGCATAGTACATGTAATCTGATTTTGTCTAGTTTTTAAATGAGTGAAAGGTGTGTTTCATGCTTAAACATGATTGCACTCTATGTCCATCCTCTCAAATGCACAAGTAGAGCTTAACCACATTTTGAAATGTCTAATATCTATTTTGTTCAAGTTTGAAACTCTTATTTATTACTAATAATTGTTCTAAAGGTATTTCTTGGTTTGACTTAATTCAACTATCTGTCCCTTACTTTTTCTTTGTTAACCTATTACTTAATTTACTTACCTTTGCTACATTAATATACTGTTTTATTACATGATCCTAAAAGTAGATTACTTCTTTTAAAGAATTTCAATGTAATCAAAAGGGAAGCTTCATGTTCTCCTAAGTGCTTAATAAATGTTACTTGATAGTGATGATAACCTTTTTGTAGTTTAAGTCAAACTTACAGTATTAATTCAAAGCAGATTTTAAAAGAAATCTTGATTTTTATCTTAAGTTCTCTTGCTTGTACAATTTTTGAAGGTAATTTATAAAGATCATAATATGATAAATTCCTTCTATTCTCTATCATAATTTTAGTTTTTCATTAAAATGACTAATTAATATGCACATTTATTTAAATTCTCATCTTTAGATTTTATCCTTAAATTGCAAAAATGAAATACATTCAAAGGCGAGTGAACTCAAAGACTACAAGAAACCATTGGTTGGTTAGAAATGAGTAATCATTAGAATATGTTCCAGTTAAGAGGTAACACAAGGAAGTTTGATTTTAAAAATCGATTGAGATATGCTAATGAAATCAAATAGCAAATTGAACTATAATTTTGTTTGCTACTTTTCACTGTCACTGATTTTAGTTGTTGGCTGAAAAGGGAGATTGCATAATGCCTTTTAAAAATCCATGTTTAATTGTTTTAATATTGATTGTCTTTCCTAGAATTTAAATCCTTTATCATTATGTAAGCATTTCAACGATTTGCCTTTTTTTAAATCAATAACTTTGTTTTTTTAAAAACCTTCTTAAAAGTCTCCCAATTACTTTTCAGATGTTAAAATATCCTTTAACTTGTAACAAATGATACCCAATTTTTAGACAGATGAAAGTGACTGAGAAAGATTGTACTGTTATAAATCTAAAATAATTTAAATAATTTAGAAGTTAATTCAGGAAGATGATTTTTAAAAATTATTTAATGAAACAAACACTGCTATATGGCATTATTTTGCTATATATGACTAGAATGGACTCTATGTTTTTAAATAAAAGTAAACTCTAAAGACAGCTGTACAATTCTAGGAAGAAACAGGAAAGTGTTTATCTTTAATTTACTAGAGATTGTAAAACTCATTCTCAAGGGGATCAGGTTTATATTGTAAAGAATTGGATGTGAGACTATAAAATATATGCTCATTGTTTCATGTAGGTGTTCTTAATAATACTTCAAGATAGGTAAAAACTATGCTAGGTAAGTCCATGTGATGCTGTCACAAACAAGTCTAAAATGCTGCTCACTGGGACTACTATATTGTGTCATCTCATCTTAATTCATTTATGATCAAATAATAAGATCTTAGTAAAGCTCCTGTGTCTGTTTACCACAGCTGGTATGATTGTAACTTACTTATATCAGTGGAATTATAGCAATATACTCAGCAATTATATTCTAAGTGTTAATGAAAAATGACATTGTATTGCTACTTCAGAATGAATAAATCCATGGGGAAGAATATCAGATATTAGTTTACTGGAGTCTCTTATGCTTTTATTCGATGGACATTTAAATCATTTCTGTAATTCTTTTTTTTTTTTTTAGTTGGAGTCTCACTCTGTCGCCCAGGCTGGAGTGCAGTGGCACGCTCACGGCCACCACAACCTCGACCTGCTGGGCTCAGGTGATCCTTCTGCCTCAGCCTTCCAAGTAGCTGGAATTACAGGCATGCACCACAATATCTGGCTATATTTTTTTTAATTGTAGAGATGAGGTCTCGCCAAGTTGCCCAGGCTGGTCTCAAACCCATGGGCTCAGACAGACAATTCTCTCACCTCAGGATCCCAAAGTGCTGCGATTATAGACGTGAGCCACTAAGCCTGGCTCATTTCTGTAATTCTTATTTTAAAAGCTTGAATGAAACAAGCTACTAGATTTGAGGAGGTTGAAGTCTGTGGGAGTTAAGGGTATCTAAACAAAGAATTATTTTCAAAGTGGGTATAGTAGTGGGAAACTTTTTTCACATAGAGTCTTCAGGGAGAGATGTGATACCATTTGTGCTAAGATAAACAACTTTCAGTGTGAGAAGGTAATTGTAGGTGTACAGAATATGAGCAATGGCATAGGGGTAAACGTTACCTTCTTTTATAGATTGTATGAAGCAACTGAAACAGCTAGAACGTATGCTACATTGTAAGGAGTGAGGAGTTTGTAAATTGTAATGACAATGAAGGACTAGATGAACCCGGAAAAAAAATAAAATAAAATAAAACAGTAAAAAGAGATTGCAAATACATTTGAATGGGGAGTTGTTTGCACTTCATTTCGTATGAAATAAAAATCCATAAAATAAGAAAATGACATGATCATCACTTTATTTTAGAAAGCTAAATGTAGTGTCAGAATTGAGGTGTGGGAGATTAATAGGAGAGAGGAGGTTAAAGAAGACAGGCTCAACAGGAAGCTGAAATACTTAATGTGAAGGATTATGTGGGTTTGTGTTAAGGAAGTATACATGGAATAGAAGAGAAATTAACACATGGAGGTGACATGCAACATAGAGTAATATTTCAGTCTGTTGGGTAAATATCCTATTTTCGGCTTATAAATCAATGACATCTCTCATATATACACATTTCTCTAAAAATGACTTTGTTTTTCTTTTATTAGACTCATAAGCCTTTGGTAATAAAATGGACTTTCTAAATGGGCTTAGATGAAGTGGATAGAGCATGACCATAAATGGAATAAGAATATGGTTCTATTTGAGTATGCCTTAAGTTTTCTAGAAATTTCTCTAGAGATAAGATCACCTGAAACACTACTTTGAAATCTAGTCTCTGCCAGGCTCGGTGGCTCAGCCTGTAATCCCAGCACTTTGGGAGACTGAGGTGAGTGGATAGCCTGAGCCGGCGGGTTCGAGACCCGCCTGGGCAACTTGGCAAGACCTCATCTCTACAATAAATCAAAAAATCAGCCAGGAGTGGTGGCGCGTGCCTGTAGTTCCGGCTACTCGGAAGGCTGAGGCGGAAGAATCGCCGGAGCCCAGCAGGTGGAGGCTGTGGTGGCTGGGAGCGGCCACTGCACTCCAGTCTGGGCGACAGAGTGAGACTTCAAAAAATAAAGAGAAGAAGAAATCTAGTCTCATGTGCTTGGGGCTGGAACTTGTTATTTTACAAGGATTGAAATAAAATTTAAACTGCATAAACATTTTAGGTGAATATTTTTCCTTGCCGTTATTAAGCTGGAAAATGAGAAAATCCTTAGGAAATAATAAATTGACCCTTTAACAATAAGAAATTATAAGTGACAATTAATTAACTGTTAGATAGAGATGTAGAATTTGAATTCTTTTTCTCCTCTGTGTTGACATCAGACTGACCTCAAGCTCACTTTCCACAGAAGGTTCCAGGCACATGCAGAATGGATTATGGAACACTGAGCATCTTCTCAACATGTTCTTACAGTCAGCAGATCTCAGGAGGGATTCCCCGAGGAGAATGTTGTAATCTCCCACTGGAGGTGTTTTTCCCTTTTTCTTTCTTCTTTTCTTTGCTTTGAAGAGCTGAACAAGAAAGGTATCTGTGCTGAAAGCTGAGGAAACCTGGAGGGCAAGTGCTGACATTCATGAGATCAGAGCTACTCTTGCAAGATCTAACCAGCAGGGTAAACAGTTTGCTATGACTTTAATAAATGAGACTAATAGAAATAGATGGGTTAATCTGCACATTTTTCATTTTCATACACAGCTAGTAGTCACTGAACTCTTTTTATCACAATTTTTTTTCTACATACCCTTTGCTCTTTCTCTCCCTGAATGCGTCTTCTAGTCCTCATAAATGAAAATCAGCCTCTAAAAATGTGATGTTATTATTAGGAACATTTTGTTGATAAAAGATGTTCACAGAAAAACTGCTCACAAAACAGAAGGAAATTTCATTTTTACTGGTATTTCTCCATAGAAAGTGTAATTCTCGCCGGGCTCGGTGGCTCAGCCTGTAATCCCGTGCCTTGGGAGCCTGAGGTGAGTGGAATGCCTGAGCCTGCGGGTTCGAGACCCTCCTGGGCAACTTGGTGAGACCTCATCTCTACAATAAAAAAAAAAAAAAAAAAAAAATTAGCCGGGTGTGAGCACGCGCCTGTAGTTCCAGCTACTTGGAAGGCTAAGGCGGAAGGATCGCCGGAGTCCAGCAGGTCGAGACTGCGGTGGCTGGGAGCGGCCACTGCACTCCAGCCTGGGCAACAGAGTGAGACTCCAACTCAAAAAAAAAAGAAAAAAGTGTAATTCTCTATTCTCTATGACTGAAAGAAAGACCACACAGTGGAATTTCCATTTAGCAAATGCTCTACAACTGTGAGAACTTCCAAGCAATATCAGATACTGCAACTTCAAAAATATAGACTTAAGTGAATAAATGGCAGTGTTGAATATGCTGTAGTGCAGAATTCTAGTTCTCTAGGGAGTGTCCAGTGTCCTACATAATTAATCACAGAAAGAGATTAAAAATAAATTAGGACATTGCTGTGTTTCTATTTTATTCTTACAGTTAGAGCCTCGGAAACTGAGATAAATAGTTGTTTCTTACATTATTTTCAGCCAAGTCTCCATAAGAAAGCTGGATTAGCACTACATGTATAAGAAAAGTCTTCAAGAAGAGCATATTATAATTTAGAAGCATTTAAGTTTTATCTAAAACTAGAATTTAGTTACAATCTGAGAACACATCAGCAGAAAAGTGTGTGACACGAAGTTTTGCCTGTTTCTGTTGATAGTGGTGTTCTTGGACGTATTAAAGGCTACCCATATGTGAATATCTTACATTTGCTTTAAATTAGAGAAGGAAGCCTTTGCCCAAGATGGTAATTTGGTGATATAATCTGAAACTTTCATAAAGTCCTCTTATGAAAACTTTCGTTAAATCTTACTATTATTAAAGTCATCAAGGTCATGCATAGACTAAGTGTCTAATTTCAGCATTCAGCACAGTAATTAAGAAAAATAATATTTGCTTTCTTCCAGTGATACAGAAAGATTCATGGAAAATCTATTTTTACAAATGTATAAACTGGTTAATGTCTACTAAAGATGAGAAAATTATAAAATTTGCACAGTAAGACTTCTCAATCTTATGATGTTTTCAAACACCTGTGTAATATTTTGATAAAATTATTATGGATTTTCTCTTTTGATTTTATAAGGTTGCCTATCTAGCTAAACTAAAGCTTCCTTTTATTTCAGAGGATGGGTAAGTAGGATTAGGAATTTTATAGGAGTGTGCACAGATTATGATGGCATTAATGTTGTATTTCTGAAGATCGAAAGGTAATATTTCCACACACAAAAAAAAATTGAAATGGAGGGATGACTTTGGAGTGGATAGCTTCTAAATTTTCTTAATATACCAATGCCTAAACGTTAATGACTCATACTTTGAAAGTTCTTCTCTAAATGTAGAGACGATCCATTATTCACCTTCAGCAATTGTCTTCATGGGTTGGTGCCCACAATAGGAGGAATTGTTCCTATCTTTACATGATACGTAATGCATTGATGAAGAAACAGTAGATAGGTAGCTCAGAACCTGTCCTTTTGATCTCAAGGAATTTTGAGAGATAAAGAGAAGAAAGCAGAGAAGTGAAAGGGTGAAGAATCTGGTCCCACTAATCTCCTTCTTTCAGACTTTGTCTTGGAAGGAGAAGGCATCTTGTATAAACTGAAGGAATTAACAAGGTTGCAAGCACTTGTCCAGATTCTCTGGGCTCTGAAACTGTGGAAGGAAATTATTTCTCTGAGGTCACCTAAAACTAAATTTTGGAGCTCAGCATGGTTAGGCAGAAGAAGAGAGGTGGTTTAACTTTCTTAAGTGACTTGCTATACCTTGGAGGTATGGATGGAATCCAGTATTCCTGCATGATTTGTTTCCAGTGGGGATATTTGAGGTGATAGGACCCAACTGCAGTGGTTAAAGGAAAGGAGTGGTTGCTTATTTCACGCTGGATGGAAGATCTATCAGAGTTTCAGGAAGCTTCACAATCTCAGCAAGGTATGAAGTAAGGCCTTGTGAGTCAGAGTTTACCTCTAGGCCTTGAGGAAGCCTGCAGTGTCCTGACTGAATTCCAGCAGGGGAACCAGAAGCCAGATGAATAAGAAATTCCTCACAGAGATGGGAGGGGCCCAAGGATACAGGGTGTTATCATACCTCTTACTCTTCTATTACAAGAACAATTTTAACCTCCTAATAAATCCATACTCCATTTTGAAGAAGAAAAGGATCAAGGAGGAAAAATGTTAAGATGGACTATCTGTCTAAAAAGAGGAAGTAGGCCAAAAAAGGCTCTTTAAGACAGTTCTCCTAGGCATTTGGACTTTGAAGACACCACATATAAAAACCAGATGAAGCTGAAATACTGTTATTTGGCAGGAACAACTTTTCTCTTTGTGTGAAGTAGGCTCCAGAGGGGAAGATCAGGCCAGGTTTAGAGAATAAAGAAGCTATGTTTTCTGTGTTCCTTTGAGCTGGTTGTGAGAAAATGTATAAATACTTTATGTTTATATGATGTTGCTATACTCATTTGTGTCTTATGACCACAGCAAAATATTGCTTAGTATAGAACAAGCGTCTTAATAATTGGGGCCTCTGTGTTAAAATAAGGACTGTTTATTAGGGTATTAGATTTTTTTTCTTAGAACAAATTACCACAAAATTAGCTGCTTAAAACAACACACACTTATTAGCTCCTAGTTCTATAGGTCAAAAGCCTGGGCAGGCTCAGTTAGATTCTTAGTCTCAAAAGGCTGAAATGAAGGTGTCAGTGGTCCTGGACTCTTACCAGAGTTCTCTAGGGAAGAGTCTACTTTCACGTTCTTTCAGATCATTGTAGATCTGAATGATTGTAATTCTGAGGTCCCTGCTCTCTTGCTGCTATCTGGACCGTCCTCCTTCATTCTTTCTCATGTGGTTCCCCCCAGCGTCAACCAGCAATGAAAAGTCAAGTCACTCATGTTTGGAATCCCTCTGACTGCCTCCTCTGCTACCAGTTAAAGAAAATTTGGAGCTTTTAAAGCATCATGTGATTAGGGTTGTCCAACTCATTGAAATAATCTCCCTTCCAGTGAACTAAAAGTCAATTGATTAGTAACCTATTATATTAGCCAGTGCTATTCAAGAAAGTAGCCATTACATATTGCCTGTTGTAAAAACAAAATAAAGCAAAAAAATCTTTATTGAATATTACAAGATCTACTATGGGTTGAAGGCATGCCCAGGCCAGTTACACAACAATGTCTTTCCTCATAAAGCATACAGACTACAATGGAAGGCAGATACATAGATTTATGCTCAATGATGTATGAAGTAGTTGTTCCATGGGTTCTTTGTTCTGTGGGCTGTTACTCCATCACACAGTATAATTTCAGAGCAACTGCAAAGTATAATTTAAAACAAGATTTTACTGGAAAGAAAAGACATGCTCAAGAGAGAGTATGGATGCCTTAAGAGATAGGACACACCAACCTGTTGTTAACTCAGTGTTTCATATATTTTCTAAGAGATGATTTTTTTTTTGAGTTGAAGTCTCATTCTGTCACCCAGACTGGAGTGCAGTGGCCACTTCCGGCCCCTGCAGCCTCGACCTGCTGGACTCCAGGCATCCTTCCACCTCAGCCTTTCAAGTAGCTGGAACTAAAGGTGCACGCCACCACGCCCAGCTAGTTT
>NW_007254029.1:79747-117662 GCF_000164805.1 Carlito syrichta | reverse complement strand
ACCTGCTGGGCTCCGGCGATCCTTCTGCCTCAGCCTTCCAAGTAGCTGGAACTACAGGTGTGTGCTACCACGCCCAGCTCATTTTGATTTATTGTAGAGATGAGGTCTCGCCAAGTTGCCCAGGCGGGTCTCGAACCCGCGGGCTCAGGCAATCCACTCACCTCAGCCTCCCAAAGGTGCGGGATTACGGGCTGAGCACACAAGCCCGGCTATCTAGGAGATGATTAAGCAACCTATTTCTTAAACTAAGATTTGTGTGCTGCATGATAGGTTGCAATCTATTGATTACAAGTTCTTAGTCTTATCGTTCACTTGTAAGCTTACTTGCATTAAGTGGAAGTCTCGAGATAATGTTGAAAGTTATAGTTTTACAGTTCAAGTTTCCTCCCCAAAGCACCATTCCCTAGTTCCTACAATAATTTCCTTATTGCCTTGCTTATGATTTCTGTAGCTGAGTGGATTAGCCACCACAAATTCTGGGGTTGGATGTTGGGGCTTGGTCAGTCTAGATATTGTTCTAGAGAGTTATGCCCTGATAAGACAGCACCCAGCTGGATGCCTCACCATCTGGTTTTCTGATTATCTAAGCTATGCCTGCCAGGAAGAAACTCATCTATCTAAGCTATGCTAGCTATCCCACCTCAAGATGATTATAGCACAGTTGGTAAATATCATCATATATAGTTATATAGCAAGTGCCAAGAGACAGAATGATGTCAACAAAGATTTCATTAAGAAAGTCACATTATTCATTTTCTTAAAAGTTTAGAACTTTTCTTCTTTAATAGTTAGAACAATATAGATCTATTATAGAAAAATAGAAATAAAAGAGAATAATAATCACATCCAATCTCACAATCCTGAAATAACCTTTAATTATATTTTGACATTTTTTGGTCTTATTTCATATGTTTACTTATTATATATTTTACTTAGTTAAGGCTACACTATATATATACTTTAGTATACCTCTTATATACATAAGTTAACGTTTTTCTGTATATTAAAAATTTATATTATTTTAAGTCATTTATTGATAATTATTTAGTAATGTTTCATTGCCTGTATGAACAAAATTATAATTATTCTACTTATTATTTGCCATTTTTGTTGCTTCAGGTATTTTGTAATTACAAAAATGATTGAATGCCACTGTTTTTTTGTTTTTTGTCTGTTTTGGTTTTTTTCAAGCTGGAGTCATGGAATTCATTCTGTCACTACTGTGGGTATTCACTGGATGTATACAAGACATAGTGAAAGAATTATATCTAATTTTACATATCTTTTAAAAATTACAAATAATTCTAGATAAGGATTAGAATAAGTACTTCTACCTTCTAATATGAAAGACTTTACAGTTTAAAATAGTCAAATGACATCCTTAACTGAAACATTTACATATGAGAATAGTACAATAACTTTCTCCAAAACAGTTTTCCCATTTTAAAACAGATTATTGGTCAGAGAAACAGAATCAATAGATTGTGTGTGTGTGTGTGTGTGTGTGTGTGTGTGTGTATGTGTGTGTAGAAAGAGAAAGAGAGAGACAGGGATGTGTTTTAGGAATTGAATCGTAAGCTTATGAAGGCTGGCACATTCAAAATCTGCAAGTGTTGGCGGCAGACTGGAGGCTCATGGAAAGATTGCAGTTCAAGTCCAAAGTTAGTCGACTGTCAGAATTCCCTCTCTCAGGGGAGAACTTCATCCTTTTCCTTAATGTCTTCAACTGATTGAATGAGGCTCAACCACATTAAGGGAGGCATTCTGCTTTCTCAAAGTTGATTAGTTTAAATGCTAATTTCATTAAAAATACCTTTGTAAAAACATCTAGAATATAATATCTGGGTTCTGTGACCTAACTAAATTGACACATAAAACATCATCATACAGACTAATCATGATAATTATTAAGAGCCATTGTCAATGGATATGACTGTTTGAAGTTTGCATGTGGGTTTTCTGAAATCCAGAACTGAGTAGACTTAAGACTTACTTTCTAAAAGATATAATGATATGAAACCAGAAAAAGAGAACTAGAATGCGTTGCCAGTATAGAGCTAGTATTGGTAAATAGATAGAACCCACAAATGTCCTTAGAAGACAAGAAGATATTCTATTTTTTATTTACAATAGAAAGATAAAGTATATCATTGACTGCTTTGACAAAAATCTTCCCTTTTTTGGGTGGTTTCAAATATTTCTTTCTCTTTTTTTAATTTTAAAGATGTAGGGTACAAGTCAGGACTGGTTACATAAGTGGTTTGTGTATGGGTGAAGTTTGGACCTCCCATTGGACCTCGCTTCTCCTGTATTAGGATCAGGCACTCTTATTAATGTTGTGTGTTCCCCCCACCCTCCTCTGGCAGTGTCCCGCTACTGCCAATCCCTTTCTTGTAGTATTATGCTAGGTGTTCAGGATCTGACAAAAATCTTTCTAATGAGGACTATTTGTAGTAAAGTCTATTTTAAAAAGTTAAAAATTAAATTAGACATTAGTTAAAGGAAATAGTGTTTTTATTTCAGATACATGCAACTACCCAAACACGATTAACTTAAAAAATGGACTAAATGTAAATTTTTTGCTGAGGGTAAATTATTGGGAGCTTTCTTTAATGACTAGATATGGAAACATTGTAAATAATATATTTTGTATTTAAATTGAGAAGTTCTTAAATGTAGGCTTTTGACTGGTCTATTTAAAATAAATCCTAGGTATTTTGTCTGTACCATACATTTATAAAATCTATGAAAGGATAGATAGATAAACAATGATAAGCTTCAGTTTAAATCCCTGCTACATTATTGAAAATTCCAAGGGATCTTCAGTTACTGAAACATGCTTCTGATAATCTTTGAAATGTATATTTCTTTCCTACCAAAGGATTGTGTGGCTTGTTTGTCATCAGTTTATTTAAATATCAAAGATAGTAGAAGGAATTGTCACTGGTAGTTGATAAATTAGATAAAAAGAAGTATGTGTGCTTTTTGGAAATTTGTTTAGAATTGTGGTTGTATGTATGAGAATATATTTTAAATTGGGAATAAAAGTGCTCACTATGGGAAATCGACCATTTCAAACTGGGCCCATTTAATATCCTGCAGTGCTAATGAAATGAATCTTCAATACATTTCCTCCAAGTGAAATAAAATACAAATTTTAATTCTTATGAGATAATAAACTAATAATAGCAGGGAATGCACTTCAACATCAGTAATGAATTTATTGGTTTCCTGACCTAACCAAGAACCTCAACCTTGAGGAAAGTTTTTGAGATCCAGTGATTAACTAGATAATCCCAGATTGCATGACCTTTTCTGCCTAAGGTCATAAATTGTTAGCATATAAAATGCAAATCCTACCAGCCATGTAAAAGGTGCTGTACTTCTAAATAATACTGAGGGGAAGTTATTTGGGTTATTTCAGAATAAAGGTGGAAATCTTAATTCTCATTATTTAACATTAGGAATACTCTGTCAATTCAGACATTTGGAAAACTGCAAGTGAATTATATTTCATTCACTAATCCTATAGATTATTATTTCATCTTAATTACTTTTGAGATTACATTCCAGTACAATGTTAATATTTTTCCAAGTTAAACCAAGGGGAAATTAGCATTTGTGTTTTATCCTTTTTTCTAAATTATAAATGTTGTCTGACCTTTAAATAATAATGAAGGGAAATAAAATGAGCATAAAAAATTGCCTTAATTGTTTTGTGTTTTGTTGCTTCTTTATGAATCTTCGTTTAACAGCTTAATGATTCCCAGTGTCATTGTAGGGGAAGAACATCAAGTGGATCACTGAAGGGACTTTAGATTTTTCAAACAATTTTTGAAAGAAAAAAGGAATCATACCGGTGGCACCACTTATTAATATAGATACTTGGACTGAATTATTCACAATTCAGTGGAGCTGCTATTTTTACACCAACATCTCGAGAAACAGAGAACCATTCTTATAATAGATAAGGGCTACTATTTCTGAAGCTGGTATTTTCTCTGAAGAAATTGTGATTTGGCAAACTATATTACATTTTAAAAATTATTTTACTGTGAATGATCAATATCCTTTTAAGGACCCAGAAGATCACAGAGGTGAATTCTTTATCTGCACAGATTTATATAAGCACATATTTGCAAATAAAATTTTAGAATTTTTCTCCCCCTAGCGAAACCTGGATTTTAAGTAATAGAGATAATTAGTTAGTTTATGTTGCCATACATTAATCTTTTTTTCTTTTTAATATATCACATATTTTAAAAATAATACTTTATGGTTGAAAGTACATGTATCTGGAATGGTAGGAAGGGGTCACTTACTCATGAGTTTTTACTTCTTGATTGATTTATCCAAGTCTATAAGATTGAATAGAAGTAAATGACCACATGCAGTAGGCATGAATGAAGCATTTTAGTATGACTTACTTACTGCCCTTTAGTACCTCCTGAGCACAAGATGTTGTAGATACTTTCTGAAAGGAAATAACATGGAGTCAATATACTCAATGGGCAGCCATTTTAACATTGCTTAGTTTTTGTCATGTTTTTCTAGTGGTTCACTTTAATTTACCCTCTAATCACTAGCCAAGGACAGAACCTGTTTCTCAGAGGTAGCTATTGATAATTGTTTTACAACCCCCTCCCCAGCTTGGTTTGTACTAATTAGCTTTTCTGTTTCAAGTATTTGCCTCTACCCATAAGACCCAAGTTAACCTAATCAGCCCTTCATGACCTTCATGACACATACAGACCCCATCACCATGACACCAGTCATGTGACTGACCCACCCATCTGCCTACTGTCAGTATCTACACTTAACTTCCCTTTGTGATGACAAAGACTACCACCTAATCACCATAACAATACCTTCGTCAAAGTTTAAAAAGATTCAAACTGGAGCAGCCATTTATCATTTCTTTGTTAAACTCTGGTGTGTCTATGTGGATCTTTGAGTATGGCCAACATGTTTCCTAGCCTTGACTTCCTCTCCTACTTTGGGGAGGAGACTCTCCTCTCTCTTCTCTCTTTAGTTTATTTTCTAAATAAACTATATTTTCCAGTCTAACTTCTGTGCAATTCTTTAATTCTTTGCATCTTTCACATGACACCGGATCACACACATGAACCCATTGGGCCTGATCTAACATTTTGGAAACCCCGTTGTGATTTTTAACCTAACACTTTCTATGTAGGTGGGGTTCTGCCAAATTGAGAAGGAAGTCAAAAGAAGCTTTGTCCCTTTTTAAATTCTCGGACTTAACTACCATTCATGAGGAAAGTATACCATACACGTACCTTTATTTAATAACAATAATGATAATACTAGGAATATAGGTACAATTATAAATACTAATACTATAAATATTAATCTTACTAATGATAATGGTAACATTTCATGTTTACTTTATTCCAGACACTGTTTTAAAGGCATGCTCTCTCTCTCTCATCAAATTGTGAAAATGTTCTTAGTACACAGATATTTTTATTAGTCTTAGTTTATGGATGGGAAACAAAGGCACTGAAAATCGAAGTAATTTGTCCACAGTAACCTAGCTTAAGTCACTGCTTAAACATGCAGGACTTTTAAAATTGATGAATTAAACTCCTATTCTCCAATTGTCATACAATTTTGTAGCCAGGAAAGAGAGAGAGACACAACTCCTTATAATTTTCCTTCCAGTTGCAGCATCCCTTCCATTCCTTTCCAACTTCTTTTCAACCATAGCCCGCTCATTTACCTCAGTCTCCAACATATTTTTTCTATTATTTGTTTTTCTCATATAATGTATGCTATATACAAAACAATATTGATGCTACCTATTGTGATGCTTAATATTATCTGTCAACTTGGTTAGACTGTGATACCCAGGCATTTGGTCAAACACATCTGGATGTTGTCGTGAAGGCAGTTTTTTTTTAATGACATTAGCATTAAAATGTGTATATTCTGAGAAAAGATTATCTTTTATAATGGGGGTGAGCCTTATCCAGTCAATGGAAGATGTTAAGAAAAAGACTAAAATCCCTCTAAGAAGAAAAGGGAATTCTGCCAGCAGACTGCCTTCAGACACTAATTCTAGCTCTTGACTGGTTCTTCTGCCTGCCTGCTTACCCTGAAGAGAATGGATTTATCAGCATCCAATTTCTTTCTTTCTTTTTTTTATTCATAAATATGTGGGGTACAATTCAGGGTTAGGTATACAAACGTTGATTATACAGGTACCCTTGATAAGGTGTGTCCCTCCCTCCCCTAGCAGTTTCTCTCATTAGTCTCTCCCTCTCTCTGTCTTTCTCTCTCTCTCTTTCCTGTGTGTGGGCCTGCACTCTCACTCTCTCTTGCTCTTTCTATACACACACACACACACACACACACACACACACACACACACACCTACACCTCCATCCTACTGGTTCTGTTTTTCTGGAGAAACCCGACTACTATATTTACATACATTAAAAACTTAATAATAGAACAAACATGTTTCCAAACACACCATTTCCAAAATTGTTTATATCTACCTAGTCATTCTCTTTGCCTCCTCTCTGAGTTGATCATTATCCTGAATTTGGGGCTTATTCTATTTTTGCCATTTATGATTTTACACATATGTATATATACTAAAACAATGCATTATTTTGTTTTTGCCTGGCTTTTAACTTTATAGAAATGTATCATACTTGTATATAGATGTAGTTTTCTGAGACTTAAACTCAAAATTATGCTTTTGTGATTCATCCATGCAGTTGTATGTAGCCGTGGTTTATTTACTTTCACTGCTCCATAAAATACCATATGTGAACATACTGCAATTTTAAAATTTATTCTCCAGCTCATGAACATTTATATGCTATTTAATTTTTTTTTTTTTTTTACTTCTATGATATTTCTCGTACAGGTCTTTCTGTTCAATGTGAATGAATTTTTTTGAATATACTCTGGAATCAAAAAGATGGATAGTAGGGTATATGAATACTTGATTTTTCCAGAAAATGCCACATTGCATTTTATGAGTAATGCATAAGTGTTTGCATTGATCCACATTCTTTCTTCCTGGGGCTTCTTAAATTTTGCCAAGCAAGTATATATAAAATAGAATCTATTTGCCTTTTTTCTTACGCTATGAAAGCCTTCTTCACAGATTCTCAATATTAAATCTTTGCCAGTTGTATGTGTTATGAGTATCATTTCCACTTTGTGGCTTAGTTTTTCACTTTCTTTGACATATTTTTGATGAACTGAATTTTAGTAGTCAAGTTTATTGTGTTTTATGAGGGGGTGTTATATTTTAAAAATTTCCTTACGCTAAATTAGAAAGATATTGTTCTATAGTTTTATTCACAAAGATTCTGTAGCTCTCCCTCTCCATAATTAATTCTTTAATTTATCTGAAATTGATGCTAGGTAAGTGTGAGGTAGAAATTATTTTTTTGCAAAATTGGATTCACCAATTACTGTATATCAGCAGCATTTAAAAAAAATTTTTATTTATTTTTATTTTTTTTGAGTTGGAGTCTCACTCTGTCGCCCAGACTGGAGTGCAGTGGCTGCTCCCGGCCACTGCAGCCTTGACCTGCTGGGCTCCGGCAATCCTTCCACCTCAGCCTTCCAAGTAGCCGGAATTACAGGCATGTGCTACCACGCCCGGTTGATTTTTTGATTTATTGTAGAGATGAGGTTTCGCTGCCCAGGCGGGTCTCGAACCCGCGGGCTCAGGCAATCCACTCACCTCAGCCTCCCAAAGGCGCAGGATTACAGGCTGAGGCACCGAGCCCGGCTAGCAGCATTTATTATATCTCTTATTTTCTCCTTCTTTCTCCTGATCTAACACTATTTCTACCATACATCCCAGTCCTATATATATATATATATATATATATATATTTGAGTCAACTTCTAGACTCTGTGATGTATTGCATTGCATAGTTTTTATCCTGTGGCACAAATGCCACATGCCCAGACACCATAGCTTTATAATGAGTTTTGATATCTGTAAAGAGAAGTCCCTTCACTTTATTTTTTATCTTTATCCTCATTATTCTTGCTCTTTTATATTTTCACAAAAATTTTAGGATCTGCATTTCAAATTCTTGTTAAAATTCAATTGAATTGACTTTGTGAATTCATTTGGCATACATTTACATCTTTTTGCTAATTAAGTGTACTTGTCCATGAATGCAAAACATTTCTCTATTTATATATATCTTTAATGTCTGTCAATATGTGTTATGCATCTTTTGGGTACAGGTCTTTACACATCTTCTATTGAATATATTACTAGGTGCCTTATCATTTGCCAATGTACATGGCATATTTTCCAATAATTATGTATTCTATATGCTGTCAATGCATAAAATGCAATTGATTTTTAAAATATTAATCTCATAGTAATCTCCCTTTCCAAACTCTCCAGTTGTTTCTAATAATTAGACTGCAGAGTATCTGAAATTTTCCAGGTAGGCAATGAAGACATTAGGGCAAGAAGATTGCTTTATTTACTTTACAGTGCTCAGATATTTATTTATTTTTTCTTGTCGTAATTAATGTTAGGGACCTCTACTACAATTTAAAATGGAAAAGGCTCCACCCTTAGCAATCTGCTCACTTATCACCACTTCCCCAGCATTGCCCTGATGTATGTCATCTTTATCTATTATCAGAATTACTTTAATAGCTTCCTAATAGTTCTGTTCCTACTTTTGCCCCTAGGCATCACTCACAGTCTATCCTCAACACCCTAGCCAGGGGACTCCCTAACCCTCTAATGGTTCCACATTTAACTTAGAGTAATGTCAGGACATTACAAGATGTACAATGCTCCATCAGATATCCCTTCCCTTAAGACTCCCACCCCTCATTCTTCTTATTCTCTTGCAACTGACACTGTGATGCTACGTCTCACACCATATCTACCTGCCCCTGAGTTCACCTAATAGCTACGATGGTGGGTATTTCCTATAACCACTAGCACCATCTCACTTCCGACCCTTGCATCTCTTGACTTGCTTCTGTGCTCAAGGGCTGATGCTTGTCAACACAGAAGTTTGCCACACCCACTGCAGGACAGCCCAGAAGTGCTAGGGATATAATGTTCCAAGAACAACACTAAACCTGAGAGAAATAGGAATTGGTGGATAAATATTCTTGTTTTCCTCTGCCTTGTTGAAAAATTCTGTGATGGGCTTACCTATATCCTCGGTTAGTCCTCAGCAGGATTGCACCACAGTTGCTCATTCTGGTAAATACTCATCCATGCACCTTTCATAAGTCAGTCTTTTTTCTCTGCCTTCCCCTTGCTTCTGCCTTCCTCTTGACTTGCCTGTTTCTCAGGGTCATATATTAAATAAACTGTGCTTATCTAATTCCTGATGACCAGATTAATTCCAGGGAAACTCAGTCTAGAATACTGCTCTGGCCACACTGACCTCTTTGCTATTTATCAAGTATAGAAGCATGTTACTGCCTTAGTACAATTTCACTGCCAGGAACTCTCTTCACATGTCTGCTTGGTCAACGCCTTCTTACCTTACATGTGTTTTTTAAATACCTTTTTCTCCATGAGACTGAGCATGACTACCCATTTAATGTTACCACCTCAACCCACACACAACCCCACCCTCTTGCATACTTGATGTACTCTAATCTGTTCAACATTTTTTTTACTGTATCACTTTTCAGATTTTAGCATGCTATGTAATTATTCACTGTATTTGTTGTTTGTTTTCTATCTTCCTGTACTAGATTGTAAGTGTGTTAAAAGCAGAGATCCTTGTCCATTTTATTCATTTATGAATTAAAGATGCCTAGAAGGGTGCCCGATATGCATGGGCTCTATCAAAAGTGTTGTGTGATCAAATGAATAAAAAGGAATTGATGGACATCCTTGTCTTGTTCCTAACCTTAAAGTAAACAATTTCAATGTTCTTTATTAAGAGTAATATTTGCTGTAAGGTTTTGGTAGCAAATCTTTATCAGTTTAAAAGTTAAGAAAGGTTTTTTTTTAAGTTATGTTGATGCATCAAAATGGCCTGCTTTCTTTTTTTATTGTCTTTATCTAATTTTGCATTCATAAAATGAGCTACGGGAATGGCTACATTTTACTTTCTGGAATACTTTTTGTAAAGACTGGAAGGAAAATGTACTAGAATTCATTCCTAAAACAATATGATCCTGTGTGTGTATGTGTGTGTGTGTGTGTGTGTGTGTGTGTGTGCATGCATGTGTGCGTGTACAGACACACATGTGTGAGTATATTTAACTATTGCTTTGGTTTCCTTAATTCTTAGAGGACTATATAACATTTAAATTAGGATTTTTAGAAGTTTCTAATTTCATCTAATAGTTCAAAATAATTAGCATAAAGTTGATAAGGTTATTTTTGAATCCTCTGCTTCGTCTGTATCCATGTTCTTTTTTGTTTTCCTGAAATTGTTTATTAATTTTGTCTCTCCTATTTTCTTCATCACACTTTTCTGCTTCAAATATCAAAATGTGGCTTTATTTTATCATTACTTCTACATCTTCTATATATGCTCTTATCCTTACTGTTTTATTAGAATTTATTTTGTTGTTCTATTGCTAACCTCTTAACTTGAATACTTATTTAATTCATTTTTGTCTTTTGAAATATAACCATTTAAATGTCCAAATTGGTACTGATTTTTGTCATACCTCATGTAGCAGAAATGTAAAAAAAAGTTTTATATTTGTAATTTCAAAGTAATTGTAAAAAATTTAGTGAGAATTATTTTTCAGTTCCTACTAAGTACTCTGATAAGGAAGTTGAATAATTCATAACCCTAATTCTCAAGTCCATTAAGTTCATAGTCCAGTGAGAAATAGATACATAAAGCAGATAATTTACAATCTGGTAGCATAGGTGCGGTAACACTGGAGGTAAAAAGTAGCATGGGAGCATAGTTAAAAATTAATGAACATTCCAAAGAAAGCAATGGATATTAGAAACAAATATTCAATTATTGAGGCGATATTTTAAGAGCCTCAAATGCTATCATTAAAATGGAAACCCAAATTGATGTTTATGTACCATGATGAATTTTGGTGGCCAGTGAAATAAAGCAATTCCTCACAGTTATTTCACTGAATTTATTTCATAGAGTTAATATATGATATCATATGTATCATTTTGTTCTAAGTATTTTCATTTCCAACATGATTTCTTCTTTGACTCCAGAATTAAACATGTGTTTCCTACTTTGCAAATGTCTCAGAGATTTCAAAAATTATACTTTATTTTATTAATGACTAACTGTATACATCAGAATTTTGCACATAAACCAATAGAAGATATATATGTATATATATTTATGAATATCTATATATATATAATGCAAATATGGAGGTCAAAATCGGCAGGGTGAGCCAGCAAGCAAGGGGCCCAGAATAGTCTATTTATTAGTTCTTGTCCAAAAGGCCAGCCACCTTGAAACCCAGGAAAGGCCAGTGCTTTAATTCAAGCTGAAAGGTAGGTAAAAACTAATGTCCCAACTCAAAGTCTGTCAGGCAGGAGGAATCCTTTTTTTTTACTCGTGGAAGGGTCAGCCTTTTTATGAATTTAATGAGGGCTACCTCCTTAAGGAGAGTAATCTGCTTTACTCAGTCTACTGATTCAAATGTTAATCTCATCCTGAAACACCCTCCCAGACACACCTAGAATAATGTTTAACAGAACATCTCACCTTATGGCCCAGTAAAATCGACATAAAATTAACTGAAACACTAACTTTGTTTAATAATGATTATAGAATGTGATCTCTACAATTAGTTTTTATAATTTGTTGAGAGTGTATTTATGGCCCATTTGTGATTATGTTTCATGTGGTCTTGAGAATAATATGTATTCTCGATCTCTTGGGTCCAAAGTTTAAATATGCATGTGTTTGTATATGTGTGTGTATTTATTTGTATGGATGCAAATATCTGACTTTGATCAGGGTAATCATTTTAGAAAACAGAATAATTTCTCTAAAATTCGTTGTGACTAGGACCTTTAGGAACTCAAACCAACAAAAATGATAATATTAGATTTCTGGGTTGCTTTTCAATTACGTATTGCCTTTTTATTAATCAAATCTTGTATTTAAAAATAATTGTCTGATCTCTATATATTTATTCAATATTTTACTCTTAATACTTTCTACAGGATCATTTTTCTTTTGCTCAGCTAAGTGTTCTTTTTGTTATGGTGTCTCCTTTTTTATACATGTATTTTATTTTAAAGATGTGCATTGTAATTCAGGATTAGGTATAAAACTGGACATCATACAGGTAAAGTTTGGACTCCCATTGGTCCCACTTTGCCTGGTTTGAGTTTAGGTACGTTTATTGATGTTGTGTCCCCACTCCCATTCAGGCAGTATCCCACTATTGCCGGTTCATTTCTTATAGTATTATGGCAAATGTTCAGGATCTGCTTATGAGTGAGAACATATGGAACCCTGTTCTTTGTTTCTGTGATAGATCACTGAATGTAATAGACTCTAAATTCATCCAAGTGCTGCAAAGTCCATATATTTGTCCTTCTTGATGGCTGCATCATATTCCATCTTGTTTATGTTCCACATTTTTTTATCCAGTCCAGTTCCCATGGGCAGCATGGTTGATTCCATGTTTTTGCTATTGTGAATAGTGCTGCAATAAACATGCATTTGCTGGTATCCTTTTTGTACAACGATTTGAGTTCCTCTGGGTGTATTCCTGGTAGGGGGATTACTAAGTCATATAGAAGGTCAAATTTTAGTTCTTTTAGAAATCGCCACACTGTTTTCCATAGAGGTTGCACTAGTCTGCATTCCCACCAGCAGTGTAGAAGTATTCCCTTGTCTCCATATCCTTGCCAGCATCTGTTGTTTTTTGTTTTATTAATTATGACCATTCTTATTGGGGTTAGGTGGTATCTCAATGTGGTTTTGATTTGCATTTCTCTCTGATTAGTAATGCTGGACATTTTTTCACGTGTCTGTTGGCTGCCTGCATACCTCCTTTGAGAAGTTTCTATTCATGTCTTTTGCCCACTTTTTAATGGGGATGTTTGTTTTTTTTCCTTTCCACAAGTTTGAGTTCTTTGTAGGTCCTGGATGTTAGGTCTTTGTCAGATATACAGTTGGCAAATATTTTTCCCCCATTCTGTGCGCTGTCTCCCCACTCTCCTGATGGTTTCTTTTGCTTTGCAAAAGCTTTTCAGTTTAATGAGGCCACACTTGTCTATCTCATCTCTTATGGCATGGATGCCTAAGGTTTTTATCAGGAATTGGTTGTCTACTCTAATTTCTGTAATGATGTCTCCTGTGTTTTCTAAGATTCTTACAGTTTGAGGTTTTACGTTTAGATATTTGACTGATTTAGAGTTGATTTTTGTGTATGGTGATAGGTAGGGGTCCTGTTTCAATTTTCTGCAAATGGTCAACCAGTTTTCCCAGCACCATTTATTGAATAGGTTCTCCTCTCCCCAGTGGTTGTTGGTGAAGACTTTGTCGAAGATGAGTTGGTTGAGGAATTGAGGTTGTGCTTCCAGAATCTCTATCCTGTTCCATTGGTTTATATGACTATTCTGGTACCAATACCAGGCTGATTTGATTATTGTAGCATTATAGTGAAATTTAAAGTCTGAAAGTATGATACATGCCACTTTGTTTCTTTTGCTAAGGATTGTTTTGGCTATTTGTAGTCATTTATGTTTCCTTATGAATTTCTGTATTGTCATTTCCAGGTCTAAGAAGAATGATATTAGTAATTTAATGGGTATTTAAATTGAATCTGTAGACTGCCTTGAGTAGGATGGACATCTTAACAATGTTGATTCTTTCTATCCATGATCATGGAATATTTTTCCCTTTGTTCGTGTCTTTTTGGATATCCTTCAGCAGTGTTTTGTAGTTTTCATTGTAAAGGTCTTTCACTTCTCTGCTTAGGAAGATGTCCAGGTATTTCACTTTTTTGTGACTATCATGAATGGGATTGTGCTTTTAATTTGGTTCTCTACCTGTTTGCTGTTGGCATATAAGAATGCAACTGTTCTTCCACATTTATTTTGTATCCGGAGACTTTGCCAAAGTCCTTTATCAGTGAAAGGAGGTTTTTGTCAGATTCCCTTTGATTTTATAGGATCGTATTATCAGCAGTGAGTGACAACTTAACCTCCTCTTTTCCTATTTGGGTAGCCCTGATTTTCTTCTTTTGTCTGATTGCTCTAGCTAGGACTTCCAACATAATGTTTAACAGGAGGGGTGAGAGTGGGCAGCCTTGTCTTGATCTAGTTTTCAGGGGAAATGCTTCCAGTTTCTGTCCATTTAGCATTATGCTTGCAGTGGGTTTATTGTAGATGCTGCTTACTATTTTGAGGTATTTTCCTTCTATGCCTAGGTGTTCGAGGGTTTTTATCAAGAAGTGATGATGGAATTTAACTAAAGCTTTTTCTGCATCTAATGATATAATCATGTGGTTCTTGTTTTTACATCTGTTGGTGTAGTTAATTGCTTTTATGGTCTTGTGAATGTTGAACCAGCCCTGAATCCTGGGGATGAAGCCTACTTGGTCATGGTGGATGATTTTTGAGATGTATTGTTGGATCTGATTTGCCAGAATCTTGGTGAGGATTTTTGCTTCTGTGTTCATCAGGGACATTGGCTTGCAGCTCTCTTTTTTTGTTGAATCTATACTTAGTTTGAGTATCAGTACAATGTTAGCTTTGTAAAATGATTTGAGGAGAATTCCATCTTTCTCAATTGCCTGGAATCTTTCAATTGGATTGGTATCAGCTCCTCCTTGTATGTTCTGTATAATTCTGCTAAAAAGCCATCTAGTCCAGGGTTTTTAAGTGTTCTTTATGATTTCTTAACAACCTATATGTTGGAACTTAAAAGAGGGGAAAAGATACTTATTCTCTACATTCTGAAATTATAACTATTCTCTGAGGCAAAAATACAGAATGGTCTGGCTGACTGAATGAAGAGTCTGGGTGAAAGGAAGAGAGACAAATCTGTGAAGGTTGTGTAATCTGCCAGAAAATAAATAAGAAAAAAAAATGGAAGAGAGAAAATAAAGAAAAAAATCTCAAAATAATTTGAAAAATTACTAAATTATACAGAATTTCTTTTTCAACTAAAGTAAACTGGTCATTCCTACAAACAATCTATTCTTTCTGACTGCAGGATGCACTTTTGCAAACTCATATCCATTTTAGATTTGCTGTTGATGTCAAAATGAACTAGTTTATCTGCATTCATTTGGTCTGTGTTAGGCTGAAAGTATAACATAAATTACCAAGAAGTGGTATGTAAAAAATTATGTTTAATTTTAAAACTTAAACACAAGCAAGCAAATGAAACACATAATTCTCTGATTTTGATTTTAGATTTTGAGTTTAATTCTTCTGCTGCTGTCATGCTATGCCTCAGTTGGTAACTTCAATTTCAAGCTGAAAATTATCCTTGAAGTAACTTAACCCTAGACCACAATAAAGAATTTCATAATTTAATAGTTGTTTTTAATGACAACATTACTGATTCATGTTTCTCAGACAGTTTAATCATACTCTGATCATATCTTTCCTTTGAAATTGCTGATGGAAATACAAATTTTGTTACTTTGCTTAAAAAAATAGAGAGAGTAAGAATCTCTTTATATGTACATTTTCCACTATTCCAGATAGCTAGTGGAAAACAATTTATTCATCAGCAACATTTTTTTCATATTCTTTCTGCCTTATTTTAGTCATATAAAATGTTATAATTGAGTAAATTTATATCTTAAGTAGAAATAAGAATTATAGTGGGTAATTTTGATTTTTCACTCAGATTTCCCAGCATTTTTTTATCCATGTTTCTGTGCATGAGGACTACCCTTTTGTTTGGTTTTGCTTTCAATAGTTGGAGGCTTTTTTGGAAACCTGCCTTGTGTTCTGGAAGTCTCTTTGCCCATCTAGAAAATGCTCCTTAATTAATGACTGTTGGGTGCTAGAATGTGTAAACCCTATTCTCCTTGACTTTCTTAGTTGAGGACAACTCTCAGGTGTAAGTTGTACTCCCGAGTGTCTCTGATGCGTTGGATTGAAGCTATATGGCTTGGCCATATGATCTTTTCCTCTTCCTTCTTCTGCTTCCTCCATCAGATCTTTTGGGAAAGATATAACATTTTCTTATAAGTCACTTATACATGGATCCTCAAATAAAGATGTGCTTCGAGGTACTAACTAAGCATAAAGATATTTAAACCTTAAAATCACAGGTAAAAATGATCTTTAACCTCATTTTTATTTTGAAGGTGTTTACTCTTTGACTCCCTAATTAGCTGTTTTGAGGCTTCATTTTTGCAATTTGAATACCAACACAATATTATGCTTTGCATTTCATTCATAATTTATTAAGTAATAATCCTAATATGCAGATGATTTAAAGCCATTGCGTTTCAAAGTCCCATTTTTATCTAGAGAGATATAATAAACTGGACTTGAGAGTAGCAGAAAAAAACAAGCATTCTTTATCAGATGCTAAAGACACTGTCAGTTGTTTCCACTGCATTCCATGTGAGAATGTGAAATTCTTTCAGTCTTCACGGTAATTTGCAGAATTCTTGGCCTGTTGAAATGAAGTAACAATCTTATTAACCTTAATACAGTTAGACAGGTCACTAAGAAAAGCAACAAAAAAATCAAAAAATATATATTTTTTTCCTTTAGAGAATTTTTTTATATAGTACATGACTAGGGAGACAGTTCTCTTGCAAAAGACAAGCAATTAGTTATTTGATATTGACTAAGATCAAATATTTGTAGCTGGTCAAATTAGTGGTGGTTTCCTAGGAGGAGAGTATACTCAAGGGGGGAAATTTTCAGGAGACAGGTGGTTTTTACAAATAATCAAATCATAAACAGATAAAATAAAAATTAAATATCTAAAATTGTACAACCACTGTGGCAGAGTACAGGGGATTGAGTTAAATAGAAAGTGAGAAACCAAGAACCGTGACCAAGCAAATAAAATGTAGGCTTTTGAGGGTACTTGGGCAGGTGGAAGAGATATTGAATCTACTATGGTAGTTATAATACTATGCTGTGTATTGCAAAAATACAACAAAATCAAGTTATAATTACAAAGCACTCTCATAATTTTTTATTGCAACAAATGAACCCAATATTTATAAAATTTGTTTTTACCCAGGCCACACAAAGTCTCAGTAAATTATAAAAATTAAAAATTGTGAAGGCAATATTTTATATTATGCACATCCATTAGCTAATTTTAAAAAGTTTAAAATATTTGTCTTGGGTGGAAAAGGAAATACAAATTATAATGTGAATTGCAAATGGTAAGCTTCTATTTTCAAATATTCTAAACTAGATATGTGCATGATTTATTAAGAAAAATAATATCATTCTCATATCAAAAAAATGATTTTTTTTGTTTTAAGTAAAATATTAAATATATTTGAATGAATGAACTAGTCCCATTTGTGTTGCTGGAGCAGGCAAAATTCTAAGATTACTCCCAATAACCTTGCCTTTATAGTCTCTTCCTCATGAATGTGTATGAAACTTGTGAATACCATGAGATACTACTTTCCTGATTATGTTAGATCGTACAGCAGAAGGCATTTTTAGGTTCAACCTGACCTAATGAGGCAATTTCATTTAAAGTAGAGCATTTTCTCTGGTAAGTAACAGACAAAGAAGTCAGAAAGCTATACTCCTTCTGGTCTTGAGGATAAAAACATGAGCTGGCATATTTGGAACTACCTATGGGAGTCATGTATCAAGGAACAATGTGCAACCTGTAGGACCTCGGAGTGATCCAAATCTGACAGCCAACAAAAAAGAGGAGACCTGAGTCCTGTAGCTGCAAGGAGATACATTCTGCCAAAATTCTACCGAGGTTGAAAACAGATTCTTTTTCAATCATGCTACCAAATGAGAATGCAGCTTTGCCAAAACTTTGATTTCAATCTTTCAAGACCCTGAACAGAGGACTCAGCTAGCACACAGTTCTAACTCAAACTATGAAATATTAGATTAATATCCTTTTGAGATGTTACATTTATAGTAATTTGTTACACAGTGCTGTGGACTGAATCTTTGTTTATTTCCCCAAATGCATAGGCTGAGATACTAATCCTAATGTAATAATATTAAAATTTGGGGCAATTGAGAAGTAATTAGGTCACGAGGGATGGAACCTTTATAAGTGGTATTGATGATCCTATATTAGTACTCCGGGTTTCTCTCATCCCTTCTACCCTATGAGAACACAAGAAAAAATGGCCATATATAAACTAGAAAGTAGACTTACTTCTCTCAGTGACCATAGACTGGGTGACTTAAACAACAAACATGTATGTATCTCAACTTTGGAGACTGCAAGTCCAAGATCAGTGAACTGGTTTGTTGTTTAAGTCATCCAATCTATTTTATTTTTGTTATGTTATCATGAATAACTAAGTTAGAAATTATTATCAGAAGTGGGCTGCTGCCATAGAAAATACTTAAAATGTGAAAGTGGCTTTAGAACTGGTAATGGGCAAAGGCTGGAAGAGTCTTGATGTGACACAAAGGGTGATTCCAGTGGAAGCTCAGAAAAAAAAGATAGCTGGAAAGAAAACCTCAATCTTCATAGAGAACACCTCAGTAATAATGAAAAGAATATTAGTAGAAATATGGGCAGCAATGACCATTTTAATGAAGTCTTAGATGAAAATGAGGAACACCTTACTGAACAATGGAGAGAGGGTGATCCTTGTCATAAAGTGGCAAAAAGTTGGCTAATTTGTGTTCCTATTCTAATGTCTTCTGAAAAATAGAATTGCAAGCAATAAAATTGAATATTTAGCCAAATAATTTTCTGGGTAGAGTATAGAAGGAGTGACTTGCTTTCTCCTGAATGCTTCTTGTGAAAAGTAAGAAGAGAAAACTTATTTGATGGTGTAATTTTTAAGCAAAAAGCAAGTAGAACTTAAAGATTTGGAAAATTCTCAGCCTATGCATATTGCAAAAAATGAGAACACTAAGTGTACGGACAAGTAATTGTTTGATAAGTGGATTAGTGTGGATTAACTATCTAACAGAAGCCTAGCACTATTCTTTCAGACAATGAATGAATGGGCCTGAAGATTATTCAGAGATCATCAGGACTGCCAGCCCCATCACAAACCCAGAGTGCATGGGTCTGGCTGCCAGGCTGTTAACACTTAGGTTTCAAAGGACGAGGTTGTCCCAAACCACGGGGCCACAACCCTAGCTTGGGAGAGCCATGAGCTTGGGAGAGCTTTAGCAGAGAACCATTGTGAGAGGGGAGCCAATTATAGAGAGGTTTCAAACCCACTTATGCTATCATCCCAGTGGGGATGGATGGCAGAACATCAAACCAAAAGAGATTATTCTTGACTCTTAAGATTTAAAGGAATTTGGCCCATTAAGATTTGGATTTACTGGGACCTGTTGCTTCTTTCTTTCTTCTTGTTCCTTTCAAAGTAAGAATATCTATCCTATGCTTGTTTTACATTACATTTTAGAAGCATCTAACTTATTCGGCTTCAGAGCCTCACAAATGAAGATAAATTTTGCCTCAGGATAAATTGTACCTGAAGTCTTACTCATATTTGATTTAGATGATATTTAAATGTAACTTTGGACTTTAGATTTGACGCTGGAACTAGCTGACAAATTTTGAGATTGTTGAGATGAAATTAGTTTATTTTCCATGTACAAAGAACGTACGTTTTGGGAGGCCAAGGGTGGGATGCTATGAACTGAATGTTTGTATTCCCCCCACGTCCGTATGTTGAGATCATAAACTCCAGTGTGATGGTGTTAACTGATGAGGCCTGTTGGAGGTAGTTAAGTCATTAAGGTGTCTTCATGAATGAGATTGTCTTTATAAAACAGATCCCCAGAAAGCTCTCTCACCCCTTCTTCCAGATGAGATTATAGTGAGAAGATTGTCTATGAACCAGAAAGTGGACCCTCACCAGGCATCAAATCTGCCAGTTCCTTAATCTTAAACTTCCCAGTCTCTAAAATCGTGACAAATCCATATTTGTTGTTTAAGGAATCTAGTTTATGGCAGCTTTATTTTACCAGGCCAAACGAACTAAGAGGTAGAAAACTAATACAGTTGGATAAGTGGTATTTTTTTACTTTTCTTGCCAAGTCTTTAAAAAAAAATCCCACTTTTGCTTCTTCTGAATTAATCACTTAATGTGGTAAGACTGAAATCAGAGGCAAGAAAGAGTTTCATTTGGGTTACAGACAAAATAAAATATTAATTATTCATCAAAGTGATATTTTAGAAGTATGTTTCTTGACATAAAATATGATACAGATATATGTTAATTGAAAAACACATTTTAATATTATTTAATGCTTGGTTTTATTTTATATCCATGTTTATGTAATTGCGAGCATATGTGCAAACACTCAACACATATACTATTGATACTTTGCAAGGTAAGTATCAAAACGTTTAGGAAAATGTCTAATTGGTGGTGGGGTCGCAGTGATTTGTATTTTCTATAGTGGATACTAATTGTGTGTAACTCAGAATTATATTTATAACAATGTAATCAAATATTGTCCTACCAGAATTTTGTGGGATATTTTTTTAACTTTTTTGAAAAAGCTATTTTTTTATTTTAAAATTGTGGGTAAAATTCAGGGTTAGGTATACAAATATTCATTGTGCAGCTACCCTTGTTGATGAGGTATGCCCTCCCTTTCCCCAGGCAGATATCTAACTGGTGGTGGGGTCACAGTGATTTGTATTTCTTATAGTGAATATTAACTGTGTGTAATATATATTTATTATATATAATAAATTTATATATATTTATAATAATGAAATCAAATATTGTCCTACCAGAATTTTGTGATTAATGTGGGATCCTGAGCCCTTTCTTTTCTTTCCCTATTTAAAAAAATTTCATGATTATTTTTTCATTGAACCACTAAACATGCTTGTAGTATCTGTCATAAATATGAAAATAATATAAGTAGGGTTACCCTCAAACCACACATTGAATAGGAAGGCCACGACACGAATCTCATGGTAGATCTGTCACATATAAATCAATAGCAAGGATGTGTTAACACATCAGCAAAGCCCTTGTAAGCACTGGGGACAAGAATGAGGCAATGTGTCCTTGTCTGTTTGACATTGGAATACTGTTTATGCACAGTACACATTTCTTTGTACTGTATTTACATAGCTTAATGGGGGTTTGAAAGGTCAGAATCAGAGCTGCAGACATTTGGAACTGTGAATTACATACAGAGGCTTTGTTGAATTCCTAATTATATTATTAAAGAGCTTATACAAGTTTAGTGTCTACCAGAGAATAGATTGCTCTTGGTATGTATCAATTTAAACCTTATATTTCCACTTATCTTTCAGACCTCTAAATCAAATGATAAATTATTATGTTCCAGGTGAACATCAAATAAAGTCCTAGTCCTCCTGCACCATTCTATATTTTTCTGTAGCATCTTCTATTTGTTTCTTTCTCTAGTCAGTGATTACCAAGAATTATCACTGAAACAAGATGAATGTGTTTTCTGAAAGTATTATGGGAAATACTGTTGGAAACAGAAAGCTACATAAATAAAGATACTGATTAGTTTAAATTGTTTTTCTGTTACTTTTTAAACTTTCTCAGAAGCATTTAAAAATAATTCCAGAAGTGGTCCATAGAAACAATTTACCTTTCAGCTGACTTAAGAAAAATGACTATGCCAATGGGAATTATGCAAGGAGTTTGCAGATGACAAGACAGTAAAATTTCTCCAACCACAGTGACATCATTCTCTTTTACATTTGGTTCCTGTTAGAGTATATATGAAAACAGCATTTCCTACTTTTAGGTGAAACTACTGTACATCTCTTTCCAGCAAGGAGTAGTTCATAGTGTTCATCTAAGAATCTCATGAATTGGAAGGGAATAGGTAAATAACTCAGAAAGGAAGTGAGGCCTTACCAAGTAAGCAAGTCTTTGCAACATTCATGGAGAGTGAATACTTGAGAACCAAATGAGTTTTCAAAACTATTTCAAGTTTTAAGAAGTTTTGCTTGGCTGCATTTGTGAGGATAACATAAAAGATGCTAGGGTAACCTTAGGCTGACCATTGGACCACAAACGTTGTTTTAGTTCAAGAATGAAAATTTAATGAACAGAAATTGTTTGATAACCATAATAAGATAAATCATACAATGCTAAAAAGATAACTAATATTCTGGATGAAAGAAGAGAGTTCAAAGACTTTTGATAAAGTTAAGTTGAATGAAATAAAATTTACTGTATGTGCATGTATAGCTTTGTATATAGACTCAATAATATAATTACAAAGTAAAGTTTTAGGGAGATCTGATTGATAAGAGTTCTTGTAAATGAGTTTTGAGTTTTTTCACTGATCTTCTACTCCGTTAGAGTTAACAATATGACCTAACTATCACAATCTTGTTCCAATTTAAACTGCATTAATGCTTGTGTGATACTAGTATACAGTACTCTCGAAAGCTCTTGTAAACGTTCTTGTTACTCCTAATTTGAGTTACAGCCGAATAAATTCATTTACTTTCAATTCAGTTTCAGAGAATTTTAATTCAAAATTTCTAATCTTGAATTTTGCTTTCCTTCCATCCCTAGGACACAAACGTCTGTTGTGATATACCATTATGACAAAATAAAACAAATAAGCATATATTTTACCACAAAACTAATTTATTTTCATAAACACAAAGAAAAATGATTTAGTAGATGTAGTTGCATTTACATTTGTTTGCCATCTTAGACAAGTTTTTCTCTTTCAAGCAGTGAAGATTGAATTAGAGGCTTGGCACCACACGTGTTACAACCAATAAAAAGAAAATGAGCTAACTCTCTCAAAGGGGCATTACCTTTTTTCTGATTGAGCTCTGTATAATGCTGCACTCTGTGAAAATTTTAATAGTATCAATCAGTGAAGTAAGCTAAGAGACTATAAAACTCTGTGTTGTCTGTGTTTGAACAGTAACCTAGCATTGATCTTTTTGTTGATACGCTAACTGTAGGTGCACTTATAAGATTGAACTAAATTTAACACATAGACCTACCAAAGTAGAATGCTAGTCAAAATCAAATTTATGTACTGCATACATTCTAAATGAATGCATTTCACAATAGAATTTGAGCAAGTATTTATTTTTTATGCTAAATGTTGTAATATATATTGCAAAATTTCGGGAGCTCATGTGATAATTACTTATACATGGAATTATCTTTGCATTGTTGCTGTCCATACAGACCTATGACTTTCTTTGAGATATGTGGCCTGTGGACAGATGTTTAATTTAGGACAACCTGCAGGTTTTTTTAAAGGTCATTATCAGAGTGCTCTTCATTTTATAAAAATGCATCAGAGGAAATGAAGATGCAATTTGGATAAAAAGATTCAGTCAAACAATGGTTCTTATTCTGAGGTAGAAGGAAGAATAAATGTTGAGGTAGAAGAAAGAATAGATGTTGAAAATATAGTGAAAACTTGACTGGGCATGGTGGTTCATGCCTGCAATTTCAGTAATTTGGGAGGCTGAGGTGGAAGAATTGCTTGAGCCCAGGAATTTGAGACAAGCCTGGGCAAGCATAGTAAGAACTTGTCTCTACAGGGGGGACAAAAAAAGGAAGAAAGAAAGAAAGAAAAAGAAAATAGCAGAGTATGGTGGCGCTCAGTTCCAGCTACTCCGGAGGTTGAAGTGGGAGGATCACTTGAGCCGAGAAGGTCACAAAGCTGCAGTGAAAACCAGAATCTTGCCACTGTGCTCCAGCCTGAGTGACAAAGTGAGGTCATGTCGAAAAAAAGAAAAAAAAAGAAGAAAGGAAAGGAGAAGGAGAAGAAGAGGAAGAGGAAGAGGAAGAAAGAAGAAGGAGGAGGAGGAAATATAGTGAAAACTTGTTGGAAAATTTTAGTCAAAAATAAGTTTGAAAGCAACATTCTTTAGTAATAACTGAATTATGTTAACAAAGCATGAAACTAAAACTCAGTAAATGGTATGCAAATTAAAAAAAAGATTAAAAAAACAAATACTCAACTTAGTCTAAACAGTTTATCTGTGCAAATAAAAAACAATCATAAAATATTATCAACATTTATGATCTTGATCATGCCAAGTTAATGAAGATGTTACCTTACTAAGAAGAGTTATATTACTACTTCTCTTCATTACCCAATTATTCACCTATTTGTGCATTTACTAAGTCATCCATTTAACTAACAAGTCTTTATATGATAGTTAATACAGTGGGTGTCAAAAAATTACATACATATTTTAAGTATGATATTTGCTCAAAAGATGGCATTAATCAAATGAATCCTTCTGTTACCATAAAACAGGCATTACAGTCAAAGAAAATGGTGGAAGCATGGTTGAGTAAATGTCATACTACATGTTGCTACCCTAATTTAATTCAACTTCGAAAAGTAATACGTAGGTAACCTCTCTTAAAATGTGTAGACCTTTTTTTGGCATCCCTGGTATATGTAACTTATCATTGTAGTTTACAGAAAACCCCAGCCTCATAATGTTCCATACTTGTATCCTCAACCAATGCACTGTGACTTTGCAGCTCTTTCTGTCACATGACAGTCTATTTCTCCACCCCCTGAATCTGAGTTGACATTGTAACTTGCTTTGGAGAAGAAGAATGTGGTAGAGGCTCTATTATACCAGTTCCAAATGTAGGCCTCCAGAGACCTTACCTACAAGAAGCTCTCTGGGAAACCTGTCTAGCTACCGCAGGAACAAGGCTGAGTTAACCTGCTAGAAAGTGAGATAGACATGGCCCTGTCTATTCTGTCTCTTCAGCCAACAAGCAAGCATTCAACTCACAAGCACAGCTATCTCATGGCCTGCAGACATATGAGGAAGCCCAACTGGGATCAAGAGAACTGACTAGCTGAGTTCAGCTGACCCACAAAACTGTGAGCTAAAGTTTGTTGTTTTAAATCATTGAGTTGCAGGGGAAGGGTTGTTATGCAGCAGAAGCTAACTGATTGGGTTAATCAGCTCATTTAGAATCTTCGTATCTACAGATCATTATAGAATTTAGTATCTATAGATCATTAAATAAATTTAGCTAGGTTTCCACATTTTCCTCATTGAAATGTGCAGTTAGAAGTTTGAATCTGGAATTTGGCAAAGAGATGTTTTAGTTCATTTTCTTCTTTGGATTAAATTTAATACACAGAAGGCATTGATTTCCTCTAGAATCTGTCACTCTTCTCACATCAGGAAGGGGTTTTCCTTATATCACAGGGACAAAATACACGAAAACAAACTGTAACAGAGTGTAGCATGTGCTATTAAACAATTCTGGAAAAAAAAAAAACAAACCACAGCCATTGTTTTATATTTCTAGTTTGTGATATGAAGGGATATTTATTTTAAATGCACTTTCCTATCTTTATTTATTAAGTAAAATTCTATGCAACAGTATCTTTTAAACAAAGCAAATATATTTCAAACTTTTACTGTAACTTAACATTACAGTAATTGTATACATATTTTATACAATTTAGTCAATGAAATATTGAAAATTCTTTACTGTAGTCCTCTTTAGAAACTGTTGAATTTCATTTCAAACTCTGTGTAATGGGGGAAAAAAGCTTCATATTACTGAGAAAATGAAATTTGAATTAATAAGTAAAACACTTAAAGGTGAGGCAAACTATAATATGTTAAAACTAATCCACCTAATAAATTCTTACCATCAGCTAGTAAATTTGATTGTAAGTTTTAAATTCATCAATATTATTACAGCAATAGTTTACAGCAAAAGATACGCAATTTGCAAATAAAAAGTATTTCAACTTAAACATTACAAGGTATAGTTATTGTAACAATACTTATTTTAAATAAACAATACAAAATTATAAGTAAGGTGTTACTTTTTATTATAAATCAATATTTCTTATAATTCATCTTTTTACTCAATTATAACAATATTACCATAACTATTCAATTAATAAGACAAAGTTACTTTCTTTGTTTGATATACTGGGGTTAGTATTATTTTATACCTTTAAATATTTTTGCTCTTAATGGAACTCTACTATTGGCTTTTGTTTACACATCCTTGAATGACAGCCAATGTGGACAAGTTCAGTCTATGGTATTCTCTGCTAAGATTACATTAATGTGATACTCCTATAAAACATCTTTCAACATGATGTTGGCGGAAGAGCACTGGAGATGGTAAAGTGTAGTGGTAGCTATGTGTGTGCATATGAATGTGCACATGCTATTTTGTGATCTAGAAATGGAACAAATCTAAGTAGGCACTGACTTTTTTCTTTATAGAAACATAAATGAGACTTATTTGTTAGGTCTGGGAGAATTGTTAGGTCAGTGAGCCAGGGTGCTGCAGTAAGATGAAAAGTATTGCACAGAAATTAGATTGGAAAATATAGTTTATTTAGAAAGTAGATTAGAAAGACAAAGAAGATTCACCTCTCCTAGGTAGGCCAGAGCTTAAAGAAAAGAATGGCCGTGGCTGTTTGAAATTGAATGGTTTTTAAAACTGTACTTTGATGAGAGCAAGTAGTTAAGGTAATTGGGTGGTCTGTTTTACTTCATCATGAAGAGGGCAGGTAAGGACAGGTACTGATGTCTCAGTGTTGGATGGCAGGCATATGAGTGGGCCAGTCACATAACTGTTGCCATGCTGTTGGGGTCTGTTTGTCACCTTTCTGATCAGATGGATGGACAGGCCAATCACATAGATGTGAAGGACAGGTGAAAGACAAATATCTTGGGAGATGCTAATAATCTCAATGTCTTTTGACTGACTTATCCAGGGTTCCAGGAAAGGATTATTGTCTGGCTAAAGGAAGCCAGAGAAATTCCATTTTGGGTTCTATCTTTTCAGTAATTATAGTTTAATAAATTGAGATTTTTCTAAATTTCAAAAATATCTGAAAAAGTCTCTAAATTTAGTTCTTTATGCAGTGCCTTAGTCATCAGATTTATTTGGGATCGATTATTTGTAATGCCACATATTTTCCGTCTTTCTAATTAGCAAGTTTAGAAGACACCTTACTTTCTGATTTGGTTTTAATATTTGTGGCTGTTGTGAGTCATATATTTTATAGCTATGCTTTAAAATTGTGAAAAGACATGTATGAATATCACCCTCTCTTTCCAGTTATATAGCAGATATTCAAAATTTTGAATAGTTTTAAGTTTTGAAAGTTTTCTCTTCATGCCAGTTGGGGACATATCAAGAATTTGAAAGATAATGATTTTTTTTAAATCATTATATTAAACTCAGTTTGATAGTTTTAACCCAGAAACACTTGTTACTTGACTGAATAGTATTTGGAAAACTTTTAATGTACAAGGCACTGTTCATTATTTTTTGTTTAATATATTATAAACAAATGCTCTATGGTGTCAATTCTTCTTTATGCTTGAAGCAGAATGCAATTTTTCTAAAATTGCTGAATTTTTTTTAAGATTGGGTATCTCGGAAAAATAGTTTGCATTATAGTTTTAGAACAATAACAATTTAAATTATCTTAGGAAATTAAACATAGTTCAAACACAACTTTTTAAAGTCAGGACAAACTTACCTTTTTACTTATTCTATATGTAGTTTATAAATGATTAGATATGACAATCTTTGCTAGTATAATCTGTTGATTTATATACCGAAGAACAAAATATTCTAGCACAGTATAATAAATATACTATTAAATTATATTAAAAATGTTTTTACATTTTTTATGTGATCAAAAACTATTCCCATTAGTCACTTTTAAAAAAAGAGAACGGATTATTGTTTTGCTAAGCTGTGATCTGGCCATGTGGCTCTTTGAACTAACTGTGTCCACCATTGTTTTCCTGGCTTTGGTCCCCTCCCCTACCTTGGGGCAGTAATCTCCTCAATGTCTCTCTCTCTCTCTCTCTCTCTCAATTTACTTTCTAAATAAGCTATATTTTTCAATCTAAAAAAAAAGTAGAGAGTCATTTTTATAAAATATGCTAAGAATATTTAAGAAAACATACAGGTCAGAGATGTACAATTACGATCAACTATAGATAATCTTTATTCTATTCTATAGAATGCAAAGGAATATTTATATCTTTTTCTGATTTTTTTTAAAAGAAGATTTTATTGGATTTTTTTTGGAAAAACTAAAGTTGAATATTTGTGAATAATATTCTTTAGGGACAATATGAAATGAATTTAAAGAAACAAATATCTGCACTACAATGACTATATGCCAGTACAGTACTAGGTCATTTATTATATGTGACATTGTGTTATAAGCAACATTTATGTTATGTGTGACATATATATGTTGTTCCATAGATAGAGAATAAAAGGCAAAAAGACATACATAAGGATTTGGCTCACTCATTGAGCTCTACTTTCAAATCATTTTTCTCATATTTATTTCTTCTTTGTATTGATATCTCCAAATCATTTCTGTGGAAGCAAAGCTTTATTCACAATTAATAAGCTCAACAAAGACCTAACTGTTCAGGCCTGTCTAAATTTCAGAATTTACTTATTTGCAACACTTTTTTGGTCTGTGTAAACATAATGTAAATAATCCACAATGGCTTTGGTGATCACCTTTTTAATGGTAAGATAAATAACAATAATGTTGACAATAATGATAATGGTTTCAGTCAGAAAGATTGGTCATTGAATGACAAAAGATTGCAATTGTAAGTAAAAAAAAAAAAAAATGGAAGCAAATTTCTTGAACAAACTGCTGTATTTCTGCTTTCTAATATCTATTCCAAAGCTCATTTTGTAATACCACCTGTACTCATTTGTAAATATTCAGGCTGAGATCACATGTTTTGTTGTCGCAAACAAGGTAATAGCTTGCACCTGGGGAAAAAAGAAAAAAAAGAAAAAAAATTCGCTAAGCAAATCTTGCTGAAAAGGAACTCCTCCCATGAGAGTATGGATTTTCTACTTGCCCCATTTCAGGCCTGTTGTTATTTATGCCCCTTTGGGGCAGGAGAGATAAACTCTCTCTTCCTAGTTATCCAGTCAAGGATTAGAAGTGTAAAGAAATTTCCTATTTTGCTTTTCGGTCTACCTACTGGAATTTATCATTCTGTATGCATTGGCAGCGCACACACACACACACACACACACACACACCCCCCCCACACACACACTCACTCAGATTCACACACACAAAATAACTATTACAGACAATACAGAACAATACATTTTCTCAATGTAATTTAACTCAAGATCCAAGACCTTTAGAAGTATGTGTGCTGAATATGAAACCACGTCCAAAACATTTCTTTTAATGACTGTGAGTCACAGTGTGTTATTTTTGGTTGTTTTCCCCTTTGCATGTTTCTTAGTGGAAATGCAATTATCCCAGGGATTGGTCTGTGGGAGGAATGTTTTAGGCAGGAATGGATGTTTGACCAAAAATTCCCAGTAGACTCAAAAGGAGGGGGAGAAAAACCATCTTCACAATATTTTCACTTTCCAAGTTGTTGTGGAATGTACTTTCATTACTGCAACTTCTGAAGTCCAATAAGCTGACTAATAATTGTAGTCAGCTCTGAATAGCTCAAGTGGGAGCAGTTGTTTCTCACAAATTCCCAAGCAAAATTCTATAGTTGTGAGCTGTTCCATTCTGGTACTGATGAGGAATCAAAAGTGCGGGGTTTTAGCAGGGGATTGATTATTCTTATAGGAAACGATAAAAGTGTAGATGAGGGTATTATTTATTTACTTTTGGACAGGTTTTCACTCGGTTGCCTAAGATGGAATGCAGTGGCACAATCTTGGCTCACTGCAGCCTCGAACTCCTGAGTACAAGTCATTCTCCAGCCTCAGTCTCCTAAGTAGCAGGGACTACAGGCACAAGCCACCATGCTTGGCTAATTTTTCTATATCTTGTAGATTCATGAACTCACTTTGTCACCCAGGTTGGTCTGGAACTTCTGGACTCAAGCAATGCTCTGGTCTCTCAAAGTGCTGGGATTACAGGCATGAGCCACCATGCCTAGCCAACAGTATTCCTTTTTTAAAAAACCTTCTGTACTTTTTAAAAACTATGTGATATGACTAAAGAAGGGAGAAGAAACAGATTTCCCAGATGCCTTTTCTATGTTCCTTTGTTATATAGTCGATTCTGGTACCAGTAATTAAAAAAAATCAATACAATGAACAAATTTCCTTGCACTGATTGACATCCAAATTGGGGTATGATTCTCTCCAGGGAAAGCAGAGGAGGAATAAAGAAGGAAACAGAAAGAAATATTACTTAATAAAAACATAAAATGAATACACCAGGAAAAAAATTGAAATAACTTAAGAGTTTGGACATTAACAGGCTGGAAATTGCATGAATCCTTCTAATGTTCGCTTTGTATTTTATTTGAAAGAGTAATTTTATTATCAGTTTTCCTTCATAACATTTGTAAATATAGGAAATTATAACAGACCTCGGAGTAACAGTGATTAATACAGGCTTAAGTCTACAATTCTGATTCCTATGCTCTAGGACCACATGGAATCTTCAGATGGTAAAGAATAATGCAGACTTCCAGTACTGGTTAGAGCTATCAAAGGGGAGTTCACATCTTCCTAACCTTACACTGCCTATCTGAACTGAATGCTTTACAAGTTATGGCACTAGTGAAATAGCACCTAGTGGGAAGAGACCAGTTTATCATATTCTTTCTTTCTTCAGCACTTTTGGATGGTCTACTATTTGCTGAGGGTATACTCTGCTCAGTGCCAAAAGGGAGTTATTGACATTGAATTCTTTGAACAAATTATGTTTTAGAGATACCGTTAGCATCTTATTGTAGGTATAGCATAGAGATTGATGGAAGCCTGTGATTGCTCTTCTACATGACACTGTAGTAGATGATCAAATACTTGTTTAAAATAGTTATTAAACATATTGGGGGAGCTATGATGTTCATGGCATTATACCAAATATAGGGCATATATATATAGCAGTAAGAGCATAATATCTTGAATCCCAAAGGGTATTTGATGATATTTCCACAAAATACCCATATTCTTGCATTATTTGTGGTGGTTTTATGAAGGAATACAATCTTTCAAGATGGATTTGAGGAATCATAATATTGAGAATGTAAAGCGTCAGTATATATTTGATGAATGAGTGGATTAATTTATGGTCAAGTTATCAATCATTATATCTATAAAATGAAGTTAATACCTATGGAATATTTGATGTGTTGTATACATATATTATATTATAATTGGATCTCAGTGTTAATAGTTTAAGAATACTTGGAATAGTATTATTTAGGTTATATGTACATATCCACCACTTTCTATTGTAAGATACCAGTCCATTTGCATATTTATATTATTTTCCTGGTGGCCGAAGGCATTTTAATTTGCAAACCTGCAAAATTACTTAAGATGCTAAATATGAAATAAACAAGGACATATTCGAAAAGCAAAGTAAGCCGGGCTCGGTGGCTCAACCTGTAATCCCAGCGCTTTGGGAGGCTGAAGTGAGTGGATTGCCTGAGCTCGCGGGTTTGAGACCCGCCTGGCCAATTTAGCGAGACCTCATCTCTACAGTAAATCAAAAATTAGCCAGGCATGGTAGCGCGCAACTGTAGTCCCTGCTACTTGGAAGGCTGAAGTGGAAGGATCACCGGAGCCCAGCAGGTCGAGGCTGCGGTGGCCGGGAGCGGCCACTGTACTCCAGTCTGGGCGATGGAAGTGAGACTCCAACTAAAAAAAAACAAACAAAAAGAAAAGAAAACAAAAGTATTACAGCATGATGCCTTTCGTAAACCATTTGTTTACACAAATCATACTCCTACCATAGTATAATTTCTTAGGCCTCACTAAGAGATACTTTTGATAATAAAAATATTGGTTGTCTTTTGGTTTGGAATCTACCATCTGGCCTAATTAAGTCATCAAGGACAGAACTCAACTTCAAAGTCATGTATATCCTAGCAAATGATTTATATTGATACCTGATGAAATATTTGGGGAGAATTTTTAATGATACCCACTGGATGTCTTAATGATTTCCAACAAATTGCTGCCACAGATAAAATTAATACAACAGCTCTTATTCATTATTTCAGAGTCAGGTACCTAGAGGATTCCATACTTTTTCCTAAGTTCTCCTTAGATTAATAAGAAATATGTATAATTTCAAAGTTTTGTCATGTGGCTTATTGGTTGTGTTGTTTGGATTATTCTTGTACCTTCAGTATGCATCAGTTTACTCTTTAGGAAGTGATATTTATGAGCATTAAAGATAATATGTGCAATGTGACAAATAGGAGGCATTTCATGTACTATGTCTGTTGTTATTGCACACTATTAGAAAATCCTTTGGAAAGCAATGGCACATTATGAAAGCAACACAAAAATCAAAAAGCTTTGCAGTTTTGTTTTGGTATATATTATTAAAAATATGTGTTTGTTTAGCTAGTTTGTACATATTTTTCTACTTATGTTTTACATAGGGTAATATCAACATTAATTTCTGTTCCCTGAATATGTGCCAACATACAATAGGGAGGTAGTATCCACCCTGCCAAAGTTACTAGTGGGCATTACTGAATGTTTCCATGGACACTTCACATGTGGATCATGAAGACTAAATTATATATTCCAATTCACATTAACAAATGATACTGAGATGTTGTCATGATGTTAAATGAGTCCACTGTAATCCTACACCATCTGCACTTGTGTTATGGCATTGCCTATCTACAGTAAACAATAAATCTTGATACTCTGCATACAATGGGTACTAAATAAATGGTGAAAATTGTGAAGTCGAGAAGCGAAGTATTAAATAAAAAATTCCAGAATCTATTCTTTGAGCAGACTGAATTTTATACATTTATCCTCTCATTTTGTTACATTTAACAGATGGTTTTCTGAACAGTATCAAGCCCTGTGTATGTATTGGTCATAGGCAAAGAGTTGTGAGCTCAATATGTATAATTTTGCTCAATTAAAATGTATAGTCTGATGTAAAGATTAGCTTTTCAGTGTTTTATTCCATTTTGAAATTGTTTGCAGAATATTCTAGATTTCACGTGGCAAAAATATACTTTTTACTACAAAAGAGAATGTTTATAGCCTCTTTTCCTCTCCAACCTTGGCACAACGTGTAAAAAATAATTGTTTCTACATTCTATTGCCATCTGTTCTATGGCATTAAGATCAACTGCCCTTTTTTTTTTTCCTGTTCATGGTGCTTTGTAAGGTTTTTCTTTGGCACGCAGGTCATACCATCTGATTGTGTGGCTCGATGCCTGTGGGTGGACATCTGGAATAGTTGGCTTAAAAAAAAGTTTGTGCTTGTTGCTAGTTCTGGTAGAGATATAGTTTTCAATGGTTATTTCCTTAGTTTATCTGTTGGAGTACACTGATTTCATTCCAGTAGGATATCTTCCACTGTTTGTTTTCAAGGCCATTCATTCTCTTGTCTAAGATTTTGGTGTCTTTCCAGTTCTTTCAGCTGAAGGTCAGTCATATGATTACATCTGAGTTGAATATTTACAGTTTTATATGTGTGCTTTTAGTATTTTGTAGACTCTTTGTGAAGAATTTAGTAAATAGTTTCTTCTGTATGCTGGACATTAGTTATTTTGTGAGTCTACAATATAATGCAGTTTGAGTTCTATATTGATGTTAATTTGGGATCCAAAGACTGTTTTGTCTGGCATAATCATAATACTTAGTAGGTCATTTAGATTTTGTGGGAGTCTTTCCAAATATAACATTTTTGAATTTTCTCTGTAGTTTACTTGAGAGGCAACATCTGATGATGTATTGTTCATCTGTACCTACCTCCTTAAATATTCTCCTAATTTATATAAATAGGAAACAAGAGTATCTTCCATGTGAGAATTTGAAAATGAGTGAGTTAAAAGACTGTCAGTATAGAATAAGAAAGATAGATAGATTCTTGCTAGCCCAGATCCAGTAACAGGGAAATGCAGTTTCAAGAAGACCAAGAAAAAGGAGAGTTTCAAGAAACAGTAAGATGATACCTTGAAATTATTATCATGTTTCAATAGTTTGTGTTTTAAAATATAGAGAAATGATCATTCTGGAATGTCATAAATGATCAAAAAAGTATTTACCAAGTATCCAGAATGAGATTTTTGTTTTAAAATGCATTAGCTATATTTGACCATATCTGAAATAAACATGTAAATGCTTGGCTCAAAGCAGTGCCTGAATATATACTGATTTATCAGTTGCTCTGTCCCAAGTTGCTTGAAGCAAAGCTGATTCTGTATATAAGGAATAGATGTTCTCTAGTCGATGCAGTAAGTTAACATTCTCGAACAGTTATCATGATTTGTAGTCATTATCTTTTATGAAGCTCACATTTTACTAAGGTCTTGAATGTGACATGTAGGATACCATTTGCTCTACTTCAGTTTACTCTATAAGGTGAAAATTCAGTATGTAGTTCTCACCAATATTATTATTCTTTAATAATTTGAATAAGTGATTTCCGTTTTTTAAAGGACATTTTCTCCTTCACTGTGCACCTCAAAATTTTTAAAGACAGTAATTTAAGTCCTGTATATCAGCAGAAAATTCAGTAACAAGTCAATAACGACCAAATCAACCTATTAAAGAAATTGTATGTGTCATCTTAAATCAGTTCTTATAATCCTCTCACAAATTTTAAATACTTTCATTCCATAAAAATAAGAATTTAGTGTTTATGTATCGCATTACTATCTTTTCAAACTTGAGTTGAGAAATATAATAAAAAGTTCTTTGAAATTGTATTTCATTTCTCTAATACCTTATAAGCCAAACTTAAACATTGAATAGATATTTCTAATTGCTTTCTCAAAAACAGTTTATACAAATAAAATTCTCAAAGAAATAGTATGCACCTTTTTCGTAATCAGAACACTGCTTTCCCTTAGATATTTTTTCTTGAATATATGGAAAATGAAAAACTCAGAATCTAGATAATTCTGATGATAACACCAGCAGCCACTTAAGACAGGAATAGACAGATACTAATTAAAAATTTATTAGAACAGTAATCCCATGAATGGTTAATTGATTGCTGTTGCAACACCTCTGGGGGATATCTGCTTATTCCAAGAGATGATATAAAATTTCCAACCTCAAAATAAAAAATTAATTTAAATTCAATTTAAAATATACAACATCAAACCACTACTTTTGAAATCACACTTCTGTAAACCTCAACCTTTGGAAAAATTAATGCAAATTGGGAAAAAACTATTATTGTCTGTATAATCCCAGGTATGAAATTATAAGGAAAGAAGCTATGTAGACACTGTTTATTTTCACCTGTTGAATAAATGAATGGAGACACTTGAGGTCAAAACTTTATCAGGAAGATTGCTTTATGTTGATTCTCATTTTCTGACAATGTTGAAAGGATTTCCTTTACAACAGAGTTCACATGATAAGAACTGTGATTTAAGACTATATAAAGTTTCTTTAATAGTTTGAAATTGGTCACTGTTGACTTATCACTGGTATTTCCTGTTGGTATTTGGGGAAATAAATTTGCTGTTGTTGTTTTGCGGTACACAATGAAGAAGAAAAGTGCTTTTTAAAAAACAGAAATCACAATGCTGTATAATAAATTAGTATTTTTGGATTCATAGGAATGGTAAGAAAATAATAGGGAACATTTAATTGGAGCAAGAATTAAAGAAAAAAAGTTTAAAAATGAATTTCTAACTCCTGTTGTGAATATAGATGAATGGGGCAATTTTCCCAATCTATACACGTAATCTAACATATTTGGATAGGGAAAAAGTTGTGGGTTACAACATCCAGATTTGAAACATACAAGTATATGGGGTGGTTGCAAGAAGAGTGCCTAATGGACCAATATAATTTGTTTAGCTCAAATTTTGACAATATTCCAGATATCTGATTTTTGACAATATTATTGCTCTGCTTATTGTGTAGAATTATCGGCACAGGGTGACTTAAAAATACATGTTAGTTTTTTTCTCAAATAGTGACCCCTGTGGGTGATTGTATTTCTCAAAAATGTCTTCCCCACTATATCTGACCGCACATGCTCTTCCACAATCTTGCCACTTCCCCATTAAAAGGTGAAGGCTATTTTTCCTCCCCTTGAAAATAGGAAGGAATCCCACTGTGAGGAGACCCAGGCAATATAGAGAGGTCATGTGTATCGTTTCACTCAACATCTCCTACCTAATGTCCCAGCCCACAGCCAGCATTAGCTGCTACTGACATCAGTGAATGAGACTTTAAAAGATTCCAGACCTTATAGGTGAAAGCCCCTGAGGGATCTCTCATTATTTTAGAAGATGATGCAATGAAATTTCTAACCTCACAAGGAAAATTTAATTTAGGATATATAACATCAGCTGGGCTCGGTGGCTCAGCGTGTAGTCCCGTGCCTTTTGGAGGCTGAGGTGAGTGGATTGCCTGAGCCCGTGGGGTCGAGACCCGGCTGGGCAGCGAGACCTCATCTCTATAATAAATCAAAAAATCAGCCAGGTGTGGTAGCACATGTCTGTAATTCCGGCTACTTGGAAGGCTGAGGCGGAAGGATCGCCGGAGCCCAGCAGGTCGAGGTTGTGGTGGCCAGGAGCAGCCACTGCATTCCAGTCTGGGTGACAGAGTGAGACTCTAACTCAAAAAAAAAAAAAAAAAATATATATATATATATATATATATATAACATCAAACCATTATTATTGACATCACACTTCTGTAAATCTCAATCTTTGGAGAAATTAATGCACATTGTGAAAAGTCTTTTAGTTTACATAATCAAAATGAAGCAGAAATGATGTGTCCCCATTGAATCATACCAGACTCAGTTTTGTGAGCCACATTAATGGATTGTTGTATTGCTTTTGGTGTGGTTTGTCATCTGTTTCTAAAATATAGTTTTCATTACTATTTAGGTATGGCCAGGACAACAGATTAAGAGACAAATGTCATTGAAAAGTCAGTTCATACTTCTACACTGTTTGTGGGATTGTAAACTAGTACAACCTCTGTGGGTCGCAGTATGGCGATTCCTAAAAGATCTAAAAATTGACCTTCCATATGACCCAATAATCCCCATTCAGGGAATATATCCAGAGGAACTCAAATCACTCTATGAAAAAGATACCTGCCCATGCATGTTTATTGCAGCATTATTCACAATAGCAAAAACATGAAACTAACTGTGCTGCCCATCAAAAGTGGACTGGATGAAAAAGTGGTACATATACATGATGTAATATTATGTAGTCATAAAGAAGGACACCATTATGAACTTTGCAACAACTTGGATGGACTTAGAGTCTATAATACCCAGGGATCTATCACAGAAACAAAGAACTAAGTACCACATGTTCTCACTCATAAGCAGACCCTGAACAGTTATCATAATACTACAAGAAAGGGATTGGCAGTACTGGGAAACTGCCAGGGAAGGAGAGGAGCCACACTTCTTCAAGAAGCCTACCTGATCTCAAACCAGGTGAAGTGGTGAACAAAGTGAGGCACAAACTTTAGCCGTACAATGACCATTTGTATACCTAACTCTGAATTGTACTCCACATCTTAAAATAAAAATTAAAAAAAAGAAAAGATAGTTGATTATACTCACAGATCCCAAGAGGTCACATGGGAAAGCACTGGGGTCCGCAGGAGGCAGAGGCAGTGAAGAAAACATGGGTAAGTTCCTTTATCATCGCAGTTCTGTGGGGAGGAGTGAATAAGGCAGGGTAAATAGGTCTAGGATTGGCAAGAATGAATAATTTCAGCAGGTACTGGGGAAGAAGGGCTGGCTCTAGTTGTCTGATATCTGACATCTGGTATAGTGGCCTTCAATTTGGGAGGCTGGGAGAAGAGGTGGTTGGGGGTGGAGAGGTCTGGA
>NW_007254029.1:79477-79727 GCF_000164805.1 Carlito syrichta | reverse complement strand
CTCTGGATTGGTTGATTTGCATTTGAAAGGCATACTGGAGAGGGTGAGTTACTGTCTCTCGGAATAGCTCCCTGGAAGGGCAATCCCTCCAGAGTCAGCAAGTTCCCAGATACCAAAGCATCAAAATATAAGAATTAAAAAGTGATAGTTAATAGAGTACTAACAGGTAAACAGGACAAATACACATAGATACATGTACACACACACACACACACACACACACACACACACACACACACACACACACACA